>NW_028259054.1:1200000-1407442 GCF_024713525.1 Acromyrmex echinatior
ACTTTATTTTTTACGTCTTTTAAAAACTAAGATTTATAAAAGAAGTAACGAAGAACACGTTTTTTAAACCCTCAGTATCTGTAGAAAATAATTTTTAGAGTCTATCTAGTTATTTTAGTTTATATTCGACGCCATAAATGCGTAGTAAGTGTAGAAAAGTTGCACTGCATGCCAAGTTTTTTTTTTATTATATGCGGTTGGTAGTCAGGACTTGTGTCTCTCACATCGGTATTCTAAGAAAATCGTCGTTGTAGAAAAGTTGTGAAAGAAAAGTTTCATTTTTATTTTTTCGTACTGTAATAAACAATTTCTTTTGTATGCACGAAGTCTACATTCTTTAACAAACAACGATAAAATTAAAAATAACAGGTTATGGACTCAGGTTGTTGGAAAATTAAAAAGTAAAAACAATGTAAGAACCAGTAAAAATACAAAAAAAAATGGCGATGAACACTCAAGTTGAAGAATCTCAAATAAAAAAACTAAAAGATAGTGAAGATTTCACGATTTGGAAGTTTCAAGTTATAATTCTATTTAAATCTCTCGGACTATATGATATCGTAACGAGAGTCTCAGCATTGGCAGACAATGCGTCTGAAAAGGGTAAAGCAGATTGAAACTTAAAAGAAGCATGTGCTCAAAAGATAATAATTATGACGAAAGAAAGACAGTCACTGACTCACATACTGGTATGTAAAACTAATGAAATGTTCAAAAAAATCTATGAAATGAATCTATAAAAGGGACACAGCAAAAATGCAATCTGCTTCAAGAATTTTTTAATTTTATATGTCAAAAAAGGATCTGACATCGCTACACATGTAAACTTGAAAACTTAGCATATAAATTGAAAATTCTAAATGCGGATATTGATGACTCTATGTCGATGTCAAAAATATTTGCGATTCTGCCAGAAAAAAATAAATATTTTGCATGTGCCTGGGACTCCACTACTCAAAATCAGAAAACACTAACGAATCTTACATCAAAATTGCTGTCTGAAAAGAATAGATTGCTGGCGACTGATGCGAAACAAGATTCAGTAGCATTTAGGGCGACTGAAAAGAAGTGCTACAAATGCAATAATATTGGCCATCTAGCTAAGACATGCAAAATAAATAAAGGTAATATCCAAGAAATACGCTGTTTCAAATGCAATGATGGACAAAATTCTACAAGAAAGAAGACACCTCAGGAAACACGGTAAGTAATATGTGTAAGAAAAATAATCATTCCGAGAAAGATTGTTTCGTAAAAATAATTTGAATGATCAATCGAACACAAGAAATAAAGTATTGTTTTTAGCCAACAGCTGTGAAACGGATGATGGATTCTGGATTCAGATTCAACATGCACACATAACAAATAATAAGAAGTTGTTTAAGGATATGAAGAAAACAAAGTCAGAAATCGGAACAAAGGAATCACAAATCTTGAAAAGAGTTGGCGTCATTGAAACAGAAAAATGTATACTTAACAAGGATTTTTATGTTGCAGACCTAAATAAAAAACCTATTATCAGTTAGCGAAATCACAGAAAATGGAAGCAAAAGTAGCATTTACTAAGGAAAAAGTGAAAATATGGAAAGATAATGAAAAATTTGTTGGCTTTCGAAATGGAGATGGATTGTAAATTTGAGCCAAGATTCTCTGGATAGAGCTTTACTAACGCTAACTAAGGAAAATAAAAGGGCTCTTGAGTGGCATAACAAATTAGGACACCTAGGAGAAAGAAAAAAGACAACATGAAAAAACTAATGACCATATCAGAAGGTATGATGATATCAAACAGAAGCATGGAAATATTAAATAACGTATGTGAGATTTGTTTAAAAGCTAAACAAACAAGAATATTTTTCAGTAAAAAAAAGACAAAAGCAAAGAGAGAATTGGAAATTGTCCATACTGATATATGTGGACCAGTGAATCCAATTACCTGGGATAAGAAGAAATATATGATAATCATAGATGACTATACGCACTTCGTTATAATCTACCTTATTGAAGAAAAATACGAAGTGGCTGAGACAGTAAAAGAATATGCAAATCAGGTCGAAACAAAAAATGGAACTTGGAAATTTCGAAGATTCAATCTTGAATTATTTATACTAATATATTATAATGTATAATGTATGTGTAATTATTAATATACATTATATATGTACTTACACATATATCATATTGTAGTCTTTTCGAACGAACGCCGAATTGTTTTTCCGGAATGTAAACGCAATTAAAACTACTCTAGTAATCGTGAATTAAACTGACAAACAATTTTAATAATTTCATGCTACCATCAAGCATTATATTATAATATAAAGATGTTAAAAATTTATTTAAAAAAGATGTTATAAAGATGTTATAAATATGTTTAAATTGTTAATAAATTTATTGCGAAAAATATTACCTCGGCCGGGACTTGAACCCGGATCTCTTGTATTCCATACAAGCGTCCTAAGTAGACACTTATAATGACTCTAACCAAGAGCTTATAATGAAGAGCTATATTAAGCCAAGGAATACTTGCGATATTTCAAGAACCAATAATCCATGGAAAAGATTAAAACTTTTGAGAAATCAGGACACATGGAACGGATTTGCCGAAGATCTCTCTCTTAATCTCTTTAATTACTGGCATTGAAAACGAAAGCCGGAGAAAAATCCTACATTTTGTTACTCAGCGAAATCTAAAAGATACAGAACATCTGTAACAACGATGTATTCTGAAACACTACGTTGGTATTCCAAGAATGGACACGGAGGACGTTGTGTTTTGCGCCTTCTAACTTTTACGAAGGATTTTCTCAACAATGGCAGTAAGTATAAGAATTTTAGAGTGATGTTTTTATTCGTAACAAAAAATTGATTTAAAATAACTCAAAATAACAGTCACTCACTCTTCAATCTGAACAATATAAATTTGCACAATATTGTAAGAGATATAATTGTTTAAAATAAGTAGATACCGTTACAGTTACTTGAAGACAAATGTAACTAAGTACAGATACATATTTTTATGAGTAACTAGCTATAGATACATTTATTTTAGAAATAAATTTAGATACTTGTATAGATACATAATTTTATTTCAAATATCTTTGTTTTTTTAAATACACTGAGAAAAAAATGCTGTTAAATAAATAAAAAGATAAATTGAATCAATTAAATGTATCACTGTTATAAATATAAGTAGTTAAATCAATCCGATTCGTTATTAACTTAATTTTAATCTTTTTATTTGTAACAATAACGTATCAATTTGTCTTAAGGACTTATAATGATAAATTAAAATGTTGAATTGAAGGAATATTTCCTTATGTTATCAATATTGAATTTAGTGGTATTTAGAGTTGAAGGAACTATACCACAAAATAAGGAATTTAACAAGTTATTGATAGTATTAATTCCGAAATAAATTTAACTTTGACTTCATATATCAAATAAATTCGACTTTGAATTAATGTAATTGATTCGAATGTTACATTTTTTTAAAAAAATTATTATTTTTTAATAATTATTATAATTTTTACATAAAGTTCTTATTTTCTTCATTATTCTTATGTAGAATTATTTTATAGTTTCTCTTACAGTTTATTAATATATAGTGTCATATACATAATATAAAATATCAAGTTTATTCTTACTTTTAACTAATCAAATTTTCGCAATCTAAAGATCAGTTTCACAATTTCTCTCTGGTTTCATCAAAGCCAGTTATTTGATCGGCCGATTAAATTTGAGAGTTATCAACTGCTAAATTTATCATGTATAACCTAATTTCTTATGCGCTCGCCCATTGATTGGATTGATTTTTGTTTAAATCACATAATTAGTTGAGTGCGTTTTAAAATGTATCTAAAATATTATTTTAGATATATTTTGATAAGATACAAAGTAAAACATAATTAGTTACAATTACAATTACGGAGTTAAGAAATGTATCTAGATACTTTACACTGAATTTGCAAAGTCAAATGTTTTAGTTACGATTACTGGATCAACTACCTTATTCAAACGAAACAAAAAGGGCATAAGTGTATTTTATTGGCTACAAGAACGTATTGTTATGCCCGTGCCTTGGCGACATCCGTGGTGTATTGAAGAGAGAGCATTGTCGAAGCGACTAGCCGTTCAACTTCTTAACAAGATCTTCAGATTTGGATGTGAGCCGTCGTGTCCAGACGTATTTCTTCATTTGCATTATCATTTATCGTTCATTGTATTTTGTGTTCTCTTTGTTAATAAACGTTTCTTGTTCTCCCTTTTACATTCGTGTTCTTTATTTCCACGGTTCGGGAATGGGTGAACGCGTCCGCGAGAGCGACTTCGCGAATCGACTACACGGGTGCAACATTTGCGTATCATTACTTTTCAACGTAGTCACTACTTACAGCTATATATTTTTCTCAACGGTAAACCAGTTTTTTCATCTTAATGAAGAATTCCGGCAGTCTTTTCTTTATCCACGACTTGATTGCGTCTTTTAGTTTATCATATGAAAAATAAATTCTAGTAATATTAATCGTTGTTTACCATTTAGCCATTTAGCCATTTATAGTGATGAAACTGTTTATCGAACTAGGTATTGTGAATAGGTGTACAATTTCGTGCATCGGGAGTTGGTGAATTTGGTTCTTTGCGATTTTTACTTCTTTCCAAATTTGAAGAATCTTGGAAGCATTCATTTTACCACAGATGATGAAGTGTAGGAAGCAGTGAAGTCAAGGAAATACCGCTGGATTTCTTTATTGATGGGAAAACTGATTTATCATTGAGAGAAATGTATAGCTATAAATGATAAATGTCGTTATGTTCAAAAATAATGATATGATCTGATAATGATATAATCAATAAAATGCACTTTCATGCCCTTTTTGTTTCATTCGATATCTCTTTTCGTTTACAAGTTATGTGTGAATGTCCATTATTTTTTAGGCAGCCCATACATAAATGTTTATAAACCCATGTTTATATGAATGTTTGGTAGATGGTAATACGTTCCTAAAATATTTGACGCTTACTCAAATACATTTTATATATCGATCATTCTACGTCAAACTGGGCACTTTTTGATAAAAAAAATTGAAGATTCCGATTCTTTTAAAATTTTGCAGATGTATTCTAGACATAAAAAAATGAGACACGTGTTTTGGAAAAAAATTTTTTTAAATATTTTCACGAAGTTATGCTTACCTTTAAATTTCAAGAATTGACGAAAAACGTGGCTTGTGTATATATTCAAATGATTGTACCGCCGAAACGGTAATTCGAAAAAAATGCAAGAGATTTTTTAAAGATTATAAATTGTTCTATGTTTTGACTATTTTTAAATATACATTTGTTTTGAATAAATATTTTTTTATTGTTTATAATTTTTAAATGCATTTTTTGTCATCAATTCGACCAATTTATTTAAATACCAACTATTTTCAGGATTATTTCAGAATTGAAGAGCGAATGTGATGAATTTTTATCAGAAACTATAAGTTGGTTACCGTTACCATTACTTAAAATATAACGAATCATTATTTTTTACTTTTTTTCTTACATTAATAAAATATTATATGCATATTATATGCAAATTTTTGCGATAATGTAAAAAAATGTCAAAATTCTATTTTTGTAGAGGAATAGAGCTCAAAAAATATATGCATATAGTAAACATTGTGCATTATTTTCATGAATAAAATAGATGCTGTCATATCATATAATATATACTGCATTTTTTTGTAATTTTTATACTTAAATAAATGTATTACTTTTAATAAAATATCTTTAAATTATATGTTTAACTAAGGTATGAATAAAGCATATAGGATAACCTAGCAGGTTATCCCTAATCCCTAATAGGAGCTGTATCATGAATGTAACGCAATATTCCGATAATAACCTGACAGAGTCGAAAGATCAGATCCTTATCACAGATAGGAACCCTGTTCGGGTCTTTTAAAGGCCCCTAGCAGGCTATCCTTAATGCATAATCAGGTTCTGATAAGGAATCCTGATAGGGATCAGATCAGGTCTTTATCAAAGAACCTATTCAGACCACTATCAGGATTCCATATTAAGATCTAATTGGGCGCTCATCATTGGATGACAAAATTTGGATGACAAAATTTTAATATCTTGTTTTACTAAAATTGTTTCATATGAGTTATTTGTAGTATGTATATGATTTTACCTGAAATTAAATATTCAATTTGATTTTGAAATACATTTTTACCTTAATGGGATTCGAACCTATCTCTGAATGAGTTTCCTGCCTTACGTACTATACCATTTCTTCAATTAATAAATGTGTTATTTATTGTCTATTTATATTATAACCATTGCGCGCAATTATTTAGATAATGATTGTAATGAAAATTACTATTCTTAAAGGACACTCATTGTACAAGGTGCGTCCCAAAATTTTCCGAACTTTTGAAATAAAACAACAACGGTTTACTTTTTTTTTCAAATTCAAATTGTTTATTCAAAGTAGTCCCCGTCGGACTCAATACAACGTTTGGCACGATCTAAAAGCATTTCAAATGAGTGTTTTATGTCGTTCAAAGGCACGTCCTTCAGAATAGTGGTACAAGCCCTTTGGATGTCTTCTACGTCCACATACCGCTTTCCTTTCATGGACAAATGCATTTTGCCGAATAGGTAGAAGTCACAAGGTGCCATATCAGGCGAATACGGGGAATGGTTGATTGTTAAAATGTGATTTTTAGTCAAAAAATCAGTGACAAGTGTCGAACGGTGAGATGGCGCATTATCGTGTAACAAGCGCCAACTTCCTCCTTCGCGATATTCTGGCCGAATACGACGAATGCGGTGCACCAAACGCTTCAAAACGCTTACATAGAATACAGCATTAACTGTTTGGCCTGCTGGAACGAATTCTTTGTGCACAATACCCTTGGAATCATAAAAACTTCGATGGAATTTTCGTTAATTGTCGATTTTGGGCGACC
The DNA here is from genome assembly GCF_024713525.1 of Acromyrmex echinatior. Taxonomy (NCBI): domain Eukaryota; kingdom Metazoa; phylum Arthropoda; class Insecta; order Hymenoptera; family Formicidae; genus Acromyrmex; species Acromyrmex echinatior. The sequence continues at coordinate 1,206,963 of NW_028259054.1, forward strand.
TGTATGTGCGTCGTCATTTATGTCCTCACGACCGTTCTTGAATCGCGTATACCACTCATAAACACTGGCACGAGCTACACAATTATCACCATAAACTTGTTTCATCAAATTATGGGTTTCGGTAAATGTTTTACCAAGTTTAAAACAAAACTTAATATTGGCTCTTTGTTCGAAGTTCATTCTCGTACCGATGTATACAACATACTGACACTTGAGACGCCATAACTTCGTTTCCACTGAACCAAATGTCATGAAATTTTTACTGGAAGTCAGCTAGGGATGTACCTTTCAAACGCGCAATCGAACACATGGATGGCGCCACCCGACCTATCCCTATTGAAAAAGTTCGGAAAATTTTGGGACGCACCTTGTATGTCCATTCCAGATATGATCAGGATTAAATAAAAGTAAGAAAGTAAGAACGATACCAGATAATTCTTATCAGGCATACCTTATTACTGTTTGTTCGGGCCCTGATCAAGGTTACACCAGCAATTTTTGTCAGATGCGCTTGGACATTTCCTGTTCAAGCGCCAGTAAAGATAATATCAGACAATTTTTATCAGACGCATCCTATTACTGCTCGTTCAGGTTCTGATCAGGGTTACATCAGGCAGGTGTATTCTGTTATTGTGTTCAGATCTTGATAGAAGGTGATTTCAGGTAAACCGTATCAGGCAGACTTTACTCTTATCTGACTGGGCATCAGGCATGTCTGATCGAATTTCTACTTGGGATATTCTTATATGGGCGTAGGAAAAAGTTCGTGGCGGTTTTTTAGTAAAATTCAAGTGTTTTTCTTAGAGTATTAAAATCAATTTATTTAAACCAAATATGCTCCATTATTTTCAATAATATTTTGTCATTTTTGGGAGTCATAATCCCATCGCGATAGAACTTCTGTGGTTTCTGGTCGAAAAACTGCTTCAAGTGATTTTCACAGGCCTCTTTTGAAGCTTTACATCATTAAGAGAATTCTGCAAAGATCTAAACAAATGATAATCTGAGGGTGCTATGTCAGGATTATACAGTGGATGCATTAAGACTTCCCAGCCAAGCTCTCGCAATTTTTGCCGAGTTCAAATCAAAGATGTGTGTGGTCGAGCATTGTCGTGATAAAAGACGACACCTCTCCTATTGATTAATTCTGGCCGCTTCCTCTCAATTGCTTGTTGTAATCTCTCCAGTTGTTCACAGTAGAGTTCGGAATTAATTGTTTGATCGGGCGATAACAGCTCATAGTGAACGATTCTTTTTCAATCTCACCACACACACAACATCACCTTCTTCATCGTCAATCCAGATTTCACGATTGCTTGTGCCTTCTCTCCTTCCTTTATCCATTCTTTTGCGAGTTCGATTGTCGTACGTGATCCATTTTTCATCATCAGTTATCATTCTCTTCAGAAATAGCACAATTTCATTCCGTTTCAGTGGCGTATCGCAAATGTAATTCGGTCCATCATGTTCTTAACATTCAACTCGTGAGGAACCCAAACATCGAGCTTTTTTTTGTATTCAGCTTTGTGTAAATGATTTAAAACTGTTTTGTGGTCGATGCCTAGTTCCCTGGCAATCTCCACAGTGCTCACATGCTTATCACGCTCGACTTTTTCCATGATTTCATCGGACTTTTCAGTGATTGGTCGACCGGAGCGAGGTTCATCTTTCACATCGAAATTTCCAGTATCTAGAAAAGGAGCGAATCATTTCCGTGCTGCTGATTTTGATAGTATCTTCACCATAAATAGCACAAATTTTTTCAGAAACCTGTGCAGCGTTCTTGCCTTTATCGTAGTAATATTGCAAAATGTAGCGAATTTTTTCCTTATTTATTTCCATTTTCAAAATAAAATAACTTTTGATCCACTTCATCAATTTCAATCTTTTTCGGCTCAAAACAAAGGTTGAAATGTCACTTTTTAAACGCACGTCTAATGTTGTCGATGCGATTAGTAGTTACCGAGTGCTGAGCATTTAATGTCATCTAGTGAGAAAAACGAACTTTTTCATAGCCACAATATTTAAAAAACATTTTTAAAAAACATTTATAAAGTTATATGTATATTTAAAAAGAAAGAACCAATATTTATTTAAAAAACATCTTTAAAAAAAACATTTATAAAGTTGTATATTTAAAAACAAAAAAAGAATAGAAAGAATTATTTAGCCAGGTGCATTTCGAAGAAAAGAAACAAGATACGAATGATTCATCGTGAGTACTCTAAGAGGGTAAAATTATATAATATTATAATAACAAAATAATATTGTTTATAATTTGCATTATATGATATTTAATTTGTGAGATATGACATAGAAAAAATTTTATTTTAAGAAATTAAATATACTGTAAAGATTATATATCTGAATTAGTCTATACGTGTGAACTGTGAATACAATGAAAAAAAGGCGTCATGATCGCGTGATTTAGATAGCCAATCAGACCGTTAATGTTTCATCTTGATTTTTAGGGCTATAGTTACTACTAAACTTTTACGTAGTTAGAAATAAAGTAATGATAAAAGTAACTAGTGAAATCGTTACCGTTACCCCAAAAATGTAATTGCATTACCATGACTCAAAAGAAAATGTAACGTTGTTACCGAAAAAATTTGTAACGGAAAAAACTTAAAACCGACGTTATAAATAACACGTTACTTATCAATCCTGTAAAATAGTAATTTTTGTCTCTCTCTCTCTCTCTCTCTCTCTCTCTCTCTCTCTTTCTCCCTCTCAAAAGATCTTGTTTAATTTGTCTCATTGAAACATTAAATTAAAAAAGCAACATAATCAAATTTTTATCATAGTCACTTCGTAAATAAAATTTTGTTTTATTGCCTGCGCAAAGTATGTTTTGTTAAATAATCTTGATATAAAATGTCAATATGATCAAATCTTTATATAAAATATTATTACGAGAGCAACAATCTATTACCGTGCCAATTAAGTTCCGGAATGTCCTATTTGTTGCTTCTCAGGGTCAAACAAACAATAACAGTATCATGCCAACTATTTCCTGCATACTATCATCAAGGATATTCTATACAAATTCGTTCCTCGCTGCCAAGGAATTAATTTCTTTTATTTTATTCACGCAAATAAATAGTCCTATTTCAGCGAAGAAAACTTGCAACAGTTGCAAAATAAAATTTGTTTTACCAGTATGTACAGCTGGGTTGTAGAATGCGCTCTGGCATTCCCAGCAAATTTTTATATTTATTATAGAAGATATTTTATAAAACATTTAGTCTATATTTTAATAATATTTCGAAAATAAAACTTAAAAAAGTCTGTATAAAATATTTATATATAATATTTATAAAAATAAATAATAAATATTTATGAAGGTTTACTACAAATATTCCGTCTGAATTTTTCTGTTCCTCTTTTTTTTTGTTTTTATTCACACACAGAAAAATATGTACAGTACGCAAATGATAATCGCTTGTTTCAAATATTTCAAAAAGTTTATACATCCGCGGAAAGATTAAAAAGGCCGTTTTTGTATCAACTACAGATTTCTATCTGTAGTTATTAGATAATTATTAGGAGTGTGATTTAGTTTTGAAGATTTTTTTTCTTAAAAACTGATTTATTTAAACAAAATAATGAATGAATACCCAACCAAAATGCTTTCCTTCGTTTTGTATAACTTTTCCATCTTTCTGGCAAAAGATTTCTGACGATAAAAAGATTTTTCTGTGAAGTTGATCCAATTTTCAACAAATTTTCGCACATCCGGAAGTGTATATCCTCTAGTGTAGCTATCCTGTAGTAAGCTCCATTCTTTTAATGGTATAAACACGATGTTTACTACGTCTATTATTAAATGATTAAATATTATGGAATAATAGTAAAGCATTAAGAAACAATAGCTGTGATTGGAATGTCTTCGACAACACTGACATTAGTATGTCATCTCTTGCAAAGCCCTCAAAATTAAATTACACTTCTAATATTATTGTATTAGATAATTTTTTTGTATATGTTCATGAAAAATGTCAAAAATAATAATTATATGAGAAAAAACTTCATAAAATCCTAATTAATTATTGGTTTAAATATGTCACTATGATTCTTAAGCCCTTTTCATGACTAATAAGAGATATTCCATGTGAAACCGGGCACCTTTGAAATATGGTCCTTTTTAATTTTTTTTTGCTGATATATTCTATAGATAAAAATTGAGACACATGTTTCATGACAAAAATTTGAGATTTTTTTTGTCAAGTTATTTACATTTATAAGTACAAAAAAATGCAAGAGACCAATTTTGAAGTTCTTAAATTGTTCTATGGATTGGTTATATTTTATTTATCATTTTCATATAAATCATTTTCCATTAGTTTACAATTTTTATTAATATTTTTCATCAACTCAATTAAAAAATTTTGTAAAAATCTTGTCATATTCCCACTTCAATTATAAAGTGAAAATTACAAAATGGAATTCGAATAGAATGTATAATTAAAAAATTCTGTTGTGTGATGGCGTGGTTTCGCATATACGGAACCGTGCCGTCAATAAAATTTTTTAACTATACATTCTATTCGAATTCCATTTTGTAATTTTCAGGATTACTTTATAATTGAAATGGGAATATGATGATATCTTTATAAAATTTTTAAATTGATGAGTTGATGATGAAAAATATTAATAAAAATGGATAAATTTCCGAAAATGTCTAACGCTCGATTATCATGAAATTTGGCAGAAATACTCAAATGAATGCCCTTAAATGGATTTTCATCGACAAAAAGGTTTAATGTCAAAAAATATTTAAATAAAATTATATACCACCTAAATGCATTACCGTTAACTTGCTGTAATAGGGCGTGTAATAGGGCCAGAAGCAGGGAGAAAGAAGGATGAGAGTCGGGGGGGGGTGACAGTTGTGCGCCCCTGAAGCAGGAGGGAGGGGGGGGGGTGAGGGTCGTGCGCCCCTGAAGCAGGAGGGGAAGAGAGGTGACAATCAAAGGTGAGAGTCGAAGAGGGGAGGAGGATGGAAGTTACTTCACGCCCTATTACAGCTATGTAACAGTAATGCATTTAGGTCGTATACAACTTTACTTAAACATTTTTGACATTAAACCTTTTTTCGGTGAAAATCCATTTAAGGGCATTCATTTAAGATCATTTAGAGTATTTCTACCAAATTTCATGATAATCGGGCGTTGGAAGTTCACCTATAAAAATTGTAAACTAATGGAAAATGATTTATTTATATGAAAATGATAAATTAAAAATAACCCATCCATAGAACAATTTAAGATCTTTTAAATTGTTTTTGCATTTCTTTTTGTACGAATTAATAGTTTCGATGCCGATCGATATTTAGACTGCACGATGGTTGGTGAGGTAGAGGACGGGAACCAAATTGAAAATCGACTGAAAGTTGCAAATAAATTCCAGCACTGCTCTATATGTTATTAATAAACACGCGCATATAATTTAGATCACAATAATATCAACAATTTCAAAAGATAAATTAAATTGTAATGTATTAAATCCATAAAAAATCATAATGAAAAAATATATTATTTCTAACAACCGCGCAAGGATGCAGTTATAACTTCATCAAAAGAAACGAACCATAAATATCGACTATGCAAACAGACCGAATTGTAAAACAATCTCGGTAATTGCAAAATACAATCACATGATATAACACTGGCTATTTTTCATAAATTGGATTTAACGCTAATGATAGAAACTCAAACGTTTGGAAAATGCAATTGTGTCGCCAAGCATGATTTTTATTGACAGATGTACTCTTTTCATAAGTCTATCAATAAATCTGATATTCATATAAAGATGCACTAATTCGACTTTCAGGAATTCTCTGTGTTTATTTATTTTTAACATGCGGTTTACTTTCAATTTCCACAAATTTTATGTCATCTTGTAATTCCATAGAATTTTATGATATTTTATTTTATTATGTCTGACTAGATTCTTGGAATATTTGCATTCTTGTTTTCATCGGAGCTAAGACTGGATCAAGGTTAAGACTTTCGTTATCAAATCATTAGTCAAAAAACCTACTCGCAAATAAAGTATAATCATAAAAAATCTTAAAGACACGATTTGATATGCAACGAAAGATATCCAATCATTTTATTTTATTTCTTTTTATGAAAGAAATAAGTCAATATTTTTATGCGTTTATAACTTTCTTTAAACGTATAGGTTGTTTGATAAGTAACAATAAAACTCTCGCATAGGTAAAGCGGATTAAACTAAGTCGAAAAGTCCTCTACCATTTTATAATTTTCGTAATAGTTAACGAGATGTCAATTACTAAAAGTCACCGAATATTGATTTTCCATAATTTTTTACTCAAGTACTGTTAACTTTACAGAAAAACAGCACGAGACAAAAATTGTTTATTTTCTTCTCATAGAGTTGTTCAAAGAATTTTTTCAGAATTTTTTGTCAATTTTTTAGTATGGCATTTTCTTATTGGTAACTATTTTTACCAAATTAAATAATATAATTTATACCAAATTAAATAATACAACTTTGTAGTACAATGAGTACTCTTTCAGAAAAGATTTCTAATAGCAAAAAAAATATTCTTGACATACTTATCGCAATTTCATATAGTATAAAATTATAACTGTATTAAGATTTAATCAATAATTTCTATTCTACTTTCTCGAATAAAATAAGATCGACTTATGCCCGTTTCCACCAACGTAGATTAACTTTAATCTCGATTCAATTTACTCTTTGTCTTTTTCTAATTCTAAAGATTAGAAAAAGACGAATTATTGGGCATTATATGTGTTTAGACAAGTATAATACACATAAATTTAAATTTTTATATAGTCTTAAATTTAGCAAGTCTTTGATATTATACATATGCTATAATGTCATTGTAACGAAGTTGTGGTGTAGAAAAGCAATATGCGGAATGAGGGATCTCGAGTTAGAGTTCCGGCAAGGCTCAGTTTTTTTCGTCGTCGAAATTTAAAACACTGACATTCTGCAAATTCATTTCTGCAAGAATGGAGTAAGAGATTTCCTTCAGAGTTTAATGTTAAATAAATACTTATGTCTAACTTAAATCTTTTTATAAAAAAAAATTAAAGAGATAGCATTAAGAATATTTTATTTCTAAATTTTAGAATTTTCTATTAAAGAATAAAATATTTTTTTCTGAAGAATAAATATGATTGGTTCCATATCGATCTCATTTTATTTTAGATCGAGGTAATTGAATACAAAAATGTAGAAAAGGAAATTTTTTATTGCAAAAAAGTGTGCATTTTTCACAAAAAGGCAAAGTAATTCAAATTTATGATGCTGGAAAAGATAAATAATAATGAAAAAAGATACCTCGTCTACTTTTCTTCTCACTGTTGACAAATGGGGTTTGTCCGCGGAGATGACAGTACTGAGCAGAAATATTAGCGTGCCAGATGTAGTTGGCCGTGCAGACCTGCGCAACATGATACGATATTAATGACGACGATGCATATTTATGTATGTGGTATAGACTTTATTTATACATGTAACCCACGAAAATAGTGTTATGTAAAAGCGACAATTGCACCAGATGCATGAATGTATACGCGGGCACGGTGTATCATTCATTGGACGAAAGGCCTTATCTTTCTTTATATATCCCCACCTCATATTCGAACACGCATTCGTATGCATCATATAAGTGCGTCGGGCTGCATCTTTTAGACTCGATTACATCAACATTACTTTGATTTTAAGTGAAGCTTAAAACTCTGTCTATTTCTATCTCTTTTTCGCTTTAAAACAAGACAGAGAGACTTTTAAGTTTCACTTAAAGTTAAAATAACGTTGGTGCAACCAAGCTTTAAGAACATTATTCTTATTTTGTATGACATTGTTCATCACATGATGGAAAAAACAGTTATGTGACAAAAATAAAAAAAATTGAAACCTCTCTTTCTCTCTCTCTCTCTCTCTCTCTCTCTCTGAAGTTATTTGATATAGAATGTAAATTGATTTTTGACAGCTATATGCACATTATATTAACAAACGCGTAAATTATTTCAAGAAAATTTTTGTCCTTTGAAAAAATAATGTAATAAATTTTTCACTTTTCTTTTTTTACTTTACATAATGAATTATTCAAATATATTTTTGTTAAAAATTTTCTAGACTCTTAAAAAAAACTAATTTTTATGCCAATAAAATAAATGTGTGCAGCTTGCAACACGTAAGAAAATGTGAACGACACCAGTTAGTGACAAATCAACTCATCTAAAGCACTCGCTAATTTTTGTTGTGCTAATGCAACTCAACACATTAATCCCTGGCTAAATGCTCGCAACTTGTTTGCTCTTTGACAACAGTGTTGAATCACTGGGCAAATATGTAAGTGGAAAATTTGTCGTCAGAAATAAAAAAATAAGAGATAGTTCTCTAAATCTTGTATAAACTATTGATATAGTCTTAATCTGGCATTAGAAATGACCATAAATTTTAAGTTCCAATGAAATCTTAAGCTTATTTAAACGATTTATAATTCACGATTTTAAATTTTAAGCTAAAGTTCCATTTATATTTATTCATATTCCATATATATTTTTTAACCCCTTCAAATCCTGTATATATATTTACGTGCTTATCTTATTAATATTACATATTGCATGTTTTATATGTACCTTATGACTCAACATTCTTGCAATATTTTAAAACTATGATTTCAAGCTATGATTTCAATCTAGATTTTTTTCAGTAGTTGAAATAATTTTTAATAATTTTGTATATATATAAAGATATAAAATAATGTATGGTATAATATATATTTAAAAAATTTTTAATATTTTATGCAAAGGATCCCGCATAAAATCAAAAAAGGATTTTGGTTCTCGATGAAATTAACTGAAACTTTAGTATGTTATTAGATGTACAACTTTGCTTCCGTCGTTTTTTTCCGAAATTTGAGGCTTTATTGTAAAAAACTGATTATACATTTATGAATCAAAGTATTGTCCATCGCTGGCCACTACTTTCTCCCATCTTTCGGACAGCGTACGAATTCCACGTCGAAAGAACTGGTCTTTTGAGGCGATCCACGAATTGATCTAATTTTTTACTTCTTCATAAGACCGGAAGTGTTGGTCAGCCAGGCCGTGTGCCATTAATCGAAACAAATGATAGTCAGAGGGAGCATACGTCTGGAGAATACGGCGGGTAGGGTAGGACTTCCCATTTCAACGTTTCCAAGTATGTCTTGATCACTTTCGCAACATGAGGTCGAGCATTGTCATGCTGCAAAATCACTTTATCGTGTCTCTCATTGTATTGCGGCCGTTTGTCTTTCAATGCTCGGCTCAAACGCATCAATTGCGTTCGATACTGATTGTTTCAGTCGGTTTTAACAGCTCATAATACACTACGCCGAGTTGATCCCACCAAATGCAGAGCATGACCTTGGAGCCGTGAATATTCGGTTTGGCCGTCGACGTGAAAGCATGGCCGGGAACTCCCCATGATTTTCTGCACTTGGGGTTATCGTAATGAACCCATTTTTCGTCCCCAGTCACAATGCGATGCAGAAATCCTTTCCGTCTTTGTCTTTCAAGCAGCTGTTCACAAGCAAAATAAACACCGTTCAACATCTCTCGGCTTCAACTTGTACGGCACCCAATTTCCTTGCTTCTAAATCATTCTCATGACTTTGAGGCGTTTTGAAATGGCTTGTTGAGTCACTCCCAATGATCGTGCCAATTCTTCTTGATTTTGACACGAGTCTTGATCAAGTAATGCATCTTCCAATTCTGCATCTTCGAAAACCTTCTCTCTTCCACCGCTATGCCGGTCTTCGACGATCAAAATCACCATTCTTGAAGCGTTGAAATCACTCACGACACTAATAGCGGCCTCACCAAAAGTATTTGAGAGCATTCGAGCCTCAGCCGCAGATTTCTTCATATTGAAGCAGAAAATTAAAACCTCCCGCAAATGACGAGAATTTGGCTCGTAAACTGACATTTTCAATCGAGAATAACTTTATGATGATACAAATCGACTAATGTTTCTATGGAGTTATGTTGACAGATGCCCAAGTTTATTGTATGACCTCTATGATGTATTTATTTCGACCACCACTTACCACTAAAGCCATCTATAGGAAAATGGCGGAAGCAAAGTTGTACACTTAATATAATTCTTGATTCACTGATCAAAAATATCCATAGGCACAAAGCTTAAAAATGACTAGTTTTTTTGTTATAATCGTTAAAAATTTTATTTTATTAATATCTTAAAATCAAGTTTCTGTAATAAATCAAGAGATTTTAGATAATAATATACCATCTATTATCTCTCATCCTCACTCCCTCTACCCTCTCACTCTATCCCCACCACTCATTTCTATTTCCACATACGCCAATACGCGCAATTTTATATGAAAGTGGCATAAAATCGAAGTCTTTTATAATCATGTATTAAAATTCTGTTAGATTTTTACTTCTCTCATGCATACCGTTTCAAATGCGTGAGTTCCTTTACCTCTCATGTGCGAGGTGCTTGATTCACAATTCGAATATTTGTTTCCGCGCGTGAAGCATCGTGTGCAAAAATATCGAGTGCTTGCTGAAATGCGACAACAACACAGGATAAAAAATTCTTTTTTCTCTTTTCTTTGTTTTTTTTTGTGTAGAGAAAATGTGAAAAACAAGGGGATTTACGAAAATTAACTCCAAAGGAAACGTCTATCACGTCCACATTGTTCATTCCGGGTAATTCTAAGAATGGGCGAAAAATTAAAATCATAAACATACGAGTACTATTGATTCATACACATGCGCGCGCGCCCACACACACGCACGCACGCACGCGCGCACGCACGCACGCACGCACGCACGCATGCACACACAAAAGCGTAATAAAAAAGATTTACTTCGATTTTTATGCAAATACATTTTTATATAAAAATACGCATGCAAGCGTATGTGTCTGAGGGTGAAGTGGAGATGGGGAGATGTGAAGGAGTGAGAGTATCGTAAGAGTGGATGGCATATTATTATTTAAAACTATTTGATTTAGAAAAATTTGAGGCATTAATAAAATAAAACTTTAAACGGCTATAACAAAAAAACTAGTCATTTTCAAGCTTTGTGTCTGTACTGGACACTTTTGATCAGTGAGTCAAGAATTATAATAACATGCTAAAGTTTCAACCAATTTCACCGAGGCCAAAATCCTATGGTTTTGTGCGGGTCGTTTGGAATTTTTTTTTTAACAAAGGAGATTTCTTTTTTTTTATGCATTGGAGAATTTAATCATAAAGCATTAAAAAAATTTTAAGATATTTCTTATATTTTTTAAATTTGATATGTTTATCTATTAAATTTAATATCGAATAATACAAAAACGATAGCGCTTAGTTCTTTATTCTTTTGGCATTCTGACATACATGTGTATCAGTTGCGTTCAAACTCTCTTGCAATCAAGATCTTGTATCATGTGAACATGATCCGAGTAAACTCTTAAGTTTTTTACTTTGCAATCACAATTATAGATAGTTGCTAACTCATTAAGATATATTATGTGCCTCATGAATATTGTGTGTTGCAATATAAAAAAATTTACTCTCTATTCTACTATAATAATTATGTATAACTCTTTCTAATTTGTTAATTGACTTTATATCTAACTAAAAGCAATTATTCATTTATATTCTGTATGGTAGTTTGGTTCAAATTATATAAATATATATATATATATATTTATACATAAATTATAAATTTCGTTGTTTTTATCTATATAATTTAATTGTTAAGGCTTGTTTAAATTTCAATCTGCAACGATTTTATATCTTTAATTTGACCATATTATTTATTATTCTATTTAGTTATTTACCAATAGTATTAAGGACGTACAACCATTTTATATAATTTGACATCAATCTACATCTATAATTTTACTGGAAACTTTCTTTTACTCACACTGACTGCCCTTTCTCGCTGTTAACGAATCGGTTGGATTATGACTCATTATTACTATGTTTTATTGTTTGACAAATTGACTAAATATAATATGGTTGCGTTTATACTGACTATTGAAAATCTAAGTTGAGATGATCCTTCAAATATGTTAATTTAATTTTTGTTATATGGGATAATTATATTTCTGCGACTGATAAGGTTTAAGTAGTCGAAAATATCGATGGAAAATTATATTGTGAAATAATAAATTTTGTACGCATCTAATTATAGCTCCTTTAATTGTTGACCTGAATTACTATTTATTAATTTGTTTAAATTTTATATTCTTTTTTTTTTAATTTTTATGGATCGGAGATATTAAAAAAAAACGATGCATAGTTGAGATTGAAACGTATTTAATTTCTTATTGAGTGAAACACGGAGAAATTTCGACGATATCTTATCAGTTCTGTCCTTTGATGAGCAATTTAATACAAAATTTGTTTTTTAAAGTTTATTCAAACTCATTTTAGACGATCTGTAATTCGCGACAGAGTCTAGGACGAAATTAAATGTATATTACACTGTAATTTCGTCCTAGATAAATACAATATTTATTCATGTAGCTTATGACTCAATCTATGTCTATGTTTCTAGATAAATACAATTTGCGCAATTGGCTTTCAATCCTATGACATCACGTCCACTGGTGAGACATCGCGTTTATTTTCTTGGTCGTTTTCATATTCATGGCCATAGTCAGACAGACCAGACCAGTTTATAAAGATTGGAGAAACTCGCTCATATTTGGCAATTCCGTCTGACTACCATGAATGTGAAAATAATCAAGAAGGTAATAACATGTAATGTCAAAACAGGAGTGGAAAGTATTAATGCGCGAACTGTACATAAAATTTGAAGACAATATCCATTGAAATTATTTAATTTTACCGACATTATTTGAGATACATAAGATTACAATATGTTAAAAAAATAATCAAAATTTCGAAAAAAATATTGGGTTAGGCAAAAAGTCCCTTTAAGTTGATAAAAAAACCTTTGCCCATCAATATTTTCTGTTAAAAATGATCAAAATTTAAATTTAAAAAAGAGTTTTAAAGCTTGAAATCTCTACTTTCGAATAGTTACTATATTTTTTGAATTTATATGAGTTTTGTAATTTTTACATATAGAAAACTACGAGCCGGAAAAAAATAAAAAATTTTTTTACTTTGTAGATCTGTAAAGTGCCTAAAACAAATAAATTTTGAGCAAATTTTCGACTATCTATAGTGAAAGCTTGAAGCTTTACCTACAAAATCGTTTTTTAAAAATGTTCTTACGATTCTTTTCCTGAGTTATTCGCAGATCAAGTAAAAAGGAACATTCTGACTTTATTGTAACTTCGTTAAAAAGCTTAATGAAGGTCTTTTTATTTCAATCTAAGTAATGGCAGCTTTAATTCTATGTCAAAAATTATTGCTTCCCAAAAAAAAACTAATGTACTAAATGAAAAATTAAAATCCAGATGTCCACATAGCACTCCGATTAAGGGGATGCTGGAGTGTCCTGTTTTATCATTAAATTTTAAAAGCACCTTTCTCATAACTGTGTTTATGGACTGAAAAATCCTTCTCCACAATTAAAGTATCGACAACAACGCAAAGCGCCAGCTACATTTGAATACGAAAAACGAAAAAAAATTAAAGACTTACAGTTTTGTTATCGGCTTCTGTAGTCAACATATCACAATATGTGTTGCATATAAGAGTTTCAGATCTTGCACGTTCATGAAAAGTAGCTAGCGTATTGTAGAAAACCTAAACGAACAATCCCATGCTTTTAGAAACGCGGTAGGAGTTTTAGTTTAAGAGAAAGGTGCATCCAAAAATTTCGTTTGTATATTACGAGTGAAATTGACGTGAAGCCATGAAACTGAGCAGTATTTTAGTTCCGCGATATTCCGACAGCGGCGCTGTCATGAAAAGTGCGTCGCTGAACCATAGAAATGATCTGAATTATCGACCTACTCAGGCCCATATCAATCAAAACGTGCCCTGGTCAAAGTTTTTTTCTTTTGAGAGGAAAAATAATAAATAAATATGATATTACTTATTTCAATTTTGTTGAAATAATTTCTTCCTAAACAAGAAACATATCATATTATTTACATATGAATACAAATGAAGATAATTATTTTAATTATACTGTTCTGTCTTTTACATACATTTTATTTAGTAAATTATTGATGCATATATATAAAATAACATATACATATATATATATATATGTATGTATATGTATGTATGTGTATATATGTGTATATATATATATATATATATATATATATATATATATATGCATATATAATAGCATACATACGCGTGTGCGTATGTATGCGTGTGCGTGTGCGTATGTATGCGTGTGCGCGCGCGCGCGTGTGTGTGCGTGTACATATATACAACACATGTTTAAACTTTATTTACTGAATTATTTACACATGCATATCAAGGTTCGGAACGTGATGTGTTTCGGTTGAGTTTTGATTCTGCTCGGATGTTGGAACGACAAGCAGTAATCTCATAGATGTAGCATATAAATGAAATTTTCAAATACTCATCTTATACTAAAGCTCATAACTCGTTTCTGTAAGCATAGTATTATTCTTTGAGGTTTTCTGTAAACCGCCAGCTACTTATGCAAGGTCTGAAATTATTGTATACAGCACATTTTTGACTCGGATGTCGAGTCTTAGTAAGAAGCGCCATTCCTCCTATCGGTCGCGCGCAAACGAAGTAGTATTGCTATTCAACTATAGAAATGGATTGAACCATTGTAAATAAATCAGCAATATATTATCAGCCGGGAACGCCATAATAATATATTTTTGTATATATAGAAATATATATCAAGATCGTTGTTTAGAGAAGGAATCATGCGTTCTTGATGTATCGATGATGATGCCAGAATCGATAGAAATCACATTCTTGAATTGCAGAACGAATTATTGAAACAGAAGTACGACAGAGTGAGACAGAGAAAAAACAAAAAAGGATAGAAACTCCGATTGTAATCGGTGAGACTTCGCATGCCGAGCTGGGCTCGTCGAACGAAACAGCGAGTCTATCCTTCAGAGTCTCTCTCTCTCTCTCTCTCTCTCTCTCTCTCTCTCTCTCTCTCTCTCTCTCTCTCTCTCTCTCCTCTCCTCTCCTCTCCTCTCCTCTCCTCTCCTCTCCTCTCCTCTCCTCTCCTCTCCTCTCCTCTCCTCTCCTCTCCTCTCCTCTCCTCTCCTCTCCTCTCCTCTCCTCCCCCCCCCATCTCTCTACGGTCGCTTGTTTCTAGCGACCGAAAATGCTTTCTGGAAAATTTCGGCCGCTCAATGTGTATAATTAAGAGGAGAAGGAACATTATAGATAAAATATAAGTTTTAATAAATTATGCTAATCCTATATCCCTCCAATTTATGTATAATAGCAAAAATAATTTCAAAACACGAATTTACGGGATATTTCTATGATTTTCCATGAGCCTTATATACCACGTTCATAGAAAAGATTTGCAAGACCTCGGCGTGGTCTCACGCGTAAGATACGAGATCTGAATGTTAGAGATCTCATGATCAATTCCTTTTTTCTTTTTTCATAATTTTTTTTTTTTAAATAAGTGATTGAAGACATTGTTAACAAACATATATTACAGGCTAAATATATTTTTATTTAATTATTGAAATTATATGTGTATTTCTAAACGTTTTAATTTACCTTTAGAAAAAATCCAAAAAAATTATGTTTCTGTAATAATGTAACGTCGATCAGTACTTTCTGTGAAATGTTTTTTTTATAATTATCATCCGAAAGAAAATTCTGATAATCAATCAAATCGCAAAAGTGCGATTAATATAATTATAAGGATGATTAATATAATTATAAGGATGATGTCAATATAATTTTATAATTAACAAATCAAAAAGCCTTTATATGTGCCTTTATATGCAACATACAAATAATTTTTATTTATCTATTAAAGTGATTCGGTATTCTTCCTATAGTTATTGGAATACATTAAATTTTGGGTCGACTTTTGAGGCACTTTTGGGTCGCCTTCTTTCCCCCCGCCGCCGCCGCTCAATGCTCGACGGCTGAGCTGCACCGGATCGAGCGCGGATGTGTATTTCAGGAGCGTTGCACTAAGAAATATGCTCCGTATCTTCTAGCAAATTATCAATCCTTTACTTTCCTTAGTCTTCTGTGATGTCTTCTTTATTCAACATGCCTTCTTTATTCACATGTTGAATAAAGAAGACATCACGGAGTTATTGAAGTTGAATCATTCCAGTTTAAAATTACGCATCTCGTTCTGTATCGACTCTTATTAGTCTTAAATTGATATTATCAGTATTCTATATTAAAAGATATTACATTTTGTGGCACATAAGCGTGGTCAGTAGCTCTTTGAAAGAAAACCGAATGTATCAATGTAATGTATAAAAATAATAAAGTAAATATTTTAAAAGTACATAATATTTAATAAAATGTATATACTTATTAATATGATGTTCAATCACTATTATTAAGAAAATAACAATTATGTAAGAAGGAAAATATTTTATAATAATTTTCATGCTAAAATGTTGTCATGATAATTTTCATGTTGGAAGGTATGATAGCAGCATGTTTCTTATACTGTGACGCTCCTGAGATGCATGTCCGCACGCGATCCAGCGGTTCAGCCGTCGACTGTTGAGCGGTTGTAAAGGAAAAATAGGCAGCACCTCAGAAATTGGCTCGAAATGTGTAACTAGTTCTGAGCACACTAAAGTACACATATAATTTCTATAATTTTATAAAAATATATTTGGAGTAATATGTTGGCATTAATAACGTTATTTATTTAAAAAAAAAATTAAGAAAAAAAAGAAAAAGCAGGATTGAACATAGGATCCTCAACATTCTGATCTCGCACCTATCGCCCGAGACCACGCTGAGTTTTTACAAACCGCCTCTATGAACGTGGTACATAAAATACACGGAAAATCGTAAACTATATCTCGTTAACTATCACGTTTTGAAATCATTTCTATTATATATTAATGAGAAAGGTATATGATTAACTCTTTCACTAATATCATGTGAGACTCGTGGTAAAGAAATCGAGCCAAACATAAACAATATGTTCCAGGCTATTAATTATGGCACGCGCCATCGTAACTTAAATCGTAGGGCAAAGGATTAATATAATTTAATAAAAATTAAGTATTGTCTAGAATGTCTTTTTCCTCCTTATGATACACGCCAAGCGGTCGAGATCGTCGAGAAAATATTTTCGGTCGCTAGAAACAAGCGACCACAGAGAGAAGGACAGAGACAGATGACTCATTGTTTTGCTAGCGGGTCCAGTTCGGCGTGTCCGCGCGGAGACTCACCGATTACAATCGGAGCTTCTATCCGTTTGTTTTTCTCTGTCTCGCTCTATCGAAATAACAAAAATTGAAAGAATTTTAAATCACGAACACGGTTGCCAGTTCTCCGTTTTTTTTTTTTGACAGACTTCGGTTTCTTGGACTAATATTCAATACTCCAGCAGATGTCTCAAATCTCCAATTTTTGTCGAATTAAATTTTTCATTTTCTTTTTATTAAATTATATTAATCATATATCTTTCTCATTAACGTAGCAAAAATGCGAATGCAAAAATGATTTCAAAACGTAAACATTGATGAGATATACAATAGTTTACGACTTTCCATACACTATATGTATCGCGTTCGTCGAGGTGATCTGCAAGAACGCGTGGTCTCGGGCGTTGGGTGCAAGATCAGAATATTGGAGATCTTATGTTCGATTCTGCTTTTTCCTTTTTTAATTTTTATTTAATAAATAACATTTTATTTATTAAATTTTATTAATAAACATATTACTCCAAATATACTTTTTATAAATTTCAAAAATTATATACGTATACTTCAATCGAAATTAGTTGCGCATTTCGAGCCGATTTCTGAAATGCTGCCTACTTTTCCTTCACAATCGCTCGACGCTTGACGGCCGAACCGCCCACGCCGTGGACGTGTATCTCAAAAGTGTCATAGCATAAGAAACATGCTGCGACCATACCTTCCAGCAAATGTCATGAAAATATTTTCCTTCCTACATAATATTGTATTTCTTAATAATGGTGATTGAACCTCATATTAATACTTAATGCATTTTACTAAATTTAAGGTACTTTTTAAAATATTACTTTATTATTTTTATGATACATCAGTTTCAAAGAGTTACTGATCACGTTTTTAGCCACAGAATGTAAAAAAAAAATTTTACTTACCGAAAAAAATTGGTCATCTTTTATTTTTTTGGGGGAAAAAACCTGGAGAATTTTTTTTAAATGAGTATAAAAAAAAAATTAAAAGAAATGAGGTCTTTTTACAAAAAAATTTTGGGGTACGGTGAACCCTTTTTTAATTAGTCGTTAAGGAAAAAAAAATTGATCAGGAAGGGGTTTATTTATCTTTTTTTTGAGGGATAAAAAACAAGGTTTTTGTTGATTTAGTAATAAAAATTTATAAAAATATAAATATGATAAAATTTTTTTGCGGACGCTGTGTGTAAAAACCCCAACGGAATTAACGAGCAATCAGGGGGCCCGGGATGACCCGGTTCACGTATCATTGCCGCAAACAAAAATATAATTTTTTTTTGGTGTGAGTGTTCTACAACCATTATAAAAGGGGGTATGGTGGGGTGTTTTTTGGTATAAAATGGTATTTTTTATTATATATAATAAAAAAATTTTATAATAATTTAATAGGGGTTTTTTGTTAAAAAAATAAAAAAAAATAGTAGAAAATATTGTCTGCCTTGATAAGAAGGTTATGGGGCTTTATAAAAGCGACCAGTACAAATCTCATTTTTTTTTATGGAAATACAAGATTGAAAAACACCGTGTCACACTGTTTTTTTTTGGGGGAAAAGCACTTAGAAGCCAAAAAAATTGGTTTTTTATGATGTTGTTTTTGGGCCCCCCAAAAAAGCCAGAATGAGAAGGTTAGCTTTTTTGGTTTTCGTAAAAATAAAACTTTTATTATCTAAAGGTTGTTAAAAATTTATTTTAAAAAAATTTTAAATGCGCTTTGCCTAATTATGCCCCAATGTCAGAGGGTTCATGGGGGTGACTATTTAAAATTACTGAAAAAGGCGTAATCGTGGGGCTCCCCAAATTAAAATGCCCCCACCCTTTTAAATTTTTATTTTGGTAGTATAAAAAATTCGGGGGGGTTCCGTGGGCTACTATTTTTAAAATTCCGAGGCGTTAACGTGAGGGCTAGCTAAAAAAAAAATGTAAACCCCCAAAATCTTTTGGGGGTTTTTAAGCCAAAGGCAGAGGCGTCATGTGGGTGACTTTTTTAATTTTTATGCCGAGGCGTTAATGTGAGGGGCTAGCAAAAATAAAAGCCACCCAAAAAATTATTTTGGCCTTAAGAAAATTTTCAGGGGTTTTGGGTGGGGACTTTTTTAAATTTTTATGCCGGGGGCTTAAAATTTGGGGGGGGAAAAAAAAAAGCCACGGGGGGGAAAATTTTTGCTTTGGCTGTAAAAAAAAATGAAAAAAGGTTTTATTAGTACTGTTTTTTTTAAAAATTTATTGGCAGAAGTTTTTTCGATTTTTAAATTTTTGGGAAACCCCAAACGGAACCAATTTATAAATTTGGGGTCTGCAATTAAAGAAATGCAAATAGAGCATTGTCATGATGGAATCAAAAAAATTTTGACATAAAGAAACCAAAAAAAAAGGAAAAAAAAAAAAAAAGAATTCAGAAATGGGGTTTTTTGGAAAAATTCAACTTTTTTGAAACGTTTTTTTAAAAAAATTATGGAAAGACTTTTCAAAAGGTGTGTAAATTTTAAACGTAGAAAAGGGGGAACATAGGGGGAAGCATTATATTTTTGGGTACAGCAGCCCCTAAACGTTCACATCCTTTTTGATTTTTTAGTCACTTTGGGGGTTTTCTGCAGATAAAAATGTCACGGGTTTTTTAGTAAAAATTTTTAAATTTTTTTTTGGGGCCCCTTTTGATGGGACACAAATTATAAAATTATTTAAATTTTAATTTTTAAAATGGTGTAGAATTAACTTTTTTTTTTACTTTTAAAAAAAAAGGGGGGTGGGGTGTTTCGTTTTCTAGGGTTTTTAAAAAAGGGGTTTTTTTTTTTTGGGGCAAAAAATTTGTGTTTTTTACTTGTTATTAAATAAAGAAATACAAGAACACAGAGAAAAATTTAAAAAAAATAAAAAAAAATTTCGAATCCTCTGAAAACCTCTTTTTTGGGGTGAGGAAAATTTTTCTAGATATAAAATTTTAAAAACAGCATTTTTATAATATATTTAATTTTGATAAAATTTTAAAATTGGGACTTTAAAAAACAGAGAATGCATAAACGGGTTTTGTTTTAAATTCTATTGAAAAGTATGTATTTCACCCATTTAGTACATAATGCAATATTTTAAAATTTTTTTCCTTGGTGTAATATTAAAATACATCACAAAATTTTTTAAAATGTTTAAATTTTTAATTTTTAAACCCCTAGCAAAAAATGGTAACTAGGGAAAATTATAGGGGGAATATATTAAATACCCCAATCATATCCCCCCCAAATTTTAAAAAGAAATTCGAAAGGAAAAAAATATTTATGGGCCCCCAGGGGGCAATGACAGTCAAAACTGAAAATCATGGGGTTTGTATTTTCATTTTCTCGCAAAATATCGAAAATACAGTTGTAGATATTTTCCCCCATGATTTTCCTTTTTTTAAAAAATTTAGTCAGATGTAACATTTTTTCGTAAAAATATGGACAGTGTTTATATATTTTTTATTATATATATATAAATGAAACGACATCCCCAAAATAAATGTAACCCCTTTTTTCTGGGGTTTAAAAAAAAGTTGATTTTTTGGGGGACCATTTTTCAAATTTTTGTCGACCCCTTTAAACCCAATTAGAAAATTGATGTACATTTATTTGGGAAAAACAAAAAAAGTTGTAACATATCCCAAAAAAAATATTAGTGAAAATAAATTTTTTTTTTAAAATTTTTAGTTTATAAAGTACATAACCCAATATGAAAAAAAATTAATTTTAATATTCAAAAAATCTTTAAATTTTATTAACATTTTTTTGGGCTTCACTAATATGTCATAAAATTTTTTTTATGTGTAAACCCCCTTTTATTTTAATACACAAAAAAGTAATTGAAAAATTTGTTTTTTGAATGTCTTTTTATAACAAAATGGTTTTCATTTTTTTTATTATCATTATAAATAAAATTTTTTTATTGAAAAAAAAGGACATAGGGGAAAAAACGCATAAAAATTTTTAAAAAATCTAATTATAAATAAAAAAATATTATGATTTTTATTTAAAAAATTTTTTATCAAAACCCCCAAAAAAAAAAAAAATTTGGGTGTAAGAAAAAAGTTTTTTTACGGTTTGTATCGAATATCAAATTTTAAAAATTTAAAAAATTTTTTTTAAAAAACAGACTTTTTTTTTCGAGTAATATTAGAACAGGGGTTTTCATTGAAGTGTAAAATTTTCAAAAAAATTTTTTTAAAAACAACTAAATTTTTAAGGGCCCCTTTACAAAAATAAGATTAACTTAAATTTTTTTTTTTTTTAAATTTTAAAATTTTGGAAAAAAATTTTCCCCAAAAAAAAAATTTTTTGGGGGGGCCAAAACCAAAACCCCGTCCCTTTTTAAAAGGGGGAAATTTTTAGGAAAGGGAAAAAAAAAATACGAAAAAAAACGACGAATTTTTTTTCAGATCATTTTTAAAAAAGAGGGCGTAAGAAAAATTAAAAATTTTTGGAAAAAAAAAAAACCGTAATTCGCCCGGGTCAAGTTGGCCTTCCCGGGGGACCCCCCTTTAAATTCCCCCAAACCCTTTGGGTTTTTAGTTTTAAAAATTTTGAGAAATGAACCAGGGAATTTTTTCAAAATTTGGGAAAATTAAAAAAATTAAAAATAAAAAAAATTTAAAAACCCCCGACACAAAAAAAAATTTCCAGAATCTTCTTTTTTTTGGGGTTTTTGCGTAAAAGGTTTTAGGAAAAAATAATAATATCAACGGGGATTGTTTGGGGTTTCAACGTGTTTTTCAAGGGAAAAAAATTTAGACAATCAATGGCGTCCACACCCATTCGCGATCAAAATCCGTGATACACTTCCGATAGCCGAGGGTAAATAACATCAAACCCCCACTTTTAAACACCCGGGGAATTGATGAAAACTAAAAATTTTCCCAAAAAAGGGGTTATTAAATTTTAGTTTTGTGAGGGGGGGTTTTTATATAGGGTAGGGTTTTTTAAAAAAAACCCAATTGCCTGAACGATCGTATTTAAAAATTTAACCCGTCCCCTTGTGCCCCCAAAAAAGAATAGGCTATGTCAATATGTTTTGTACGCAATCTCTCTATTTTATTTTTAAAAAAATTGTGATTTGTTTTTACACAAATTTTAAACCCTAAGCAGAAACTTTTTGGAAATTTCAAAAACTGTGTAACGTTTTAATATTGCTAAAAAATTTTTTTTAAAAGGGTTTCCCAAGTTTTTTGGGGTTTTTGGAAATAAAAGGGCTAAAAGGGGCATGTTAAAAAATTTTTTTTTTGGGCAATTTTAAAAATTTATATTAAACCCAAAAAAAACCCCTTTTTCTTTTCTTAAAAACTTTTAAAAATTTAGCTTTAGTAGATTTTTAAAAATTTATTTTTTTTTAGTTTTTAAGACCTTTTTTCCCCCAAACCCAAAAAAACCACACAAATTTCCCCAACCCAAGGGGGGGTAATCTGTATAAAAAAAAATTTTTGGGTTTTTTTGCCCAACCCCTTTTAAAAAATTTTAAAATTTTTTTGTAGTGTTTTTTTAAACTTTTTATTTTTAAAAAAGGGCCCGAAATTGGAACTAAATGATGACAATTTGTTACTGCAAACAATATATCTGGCCCTGTCGCCAACGCTACATACATTCATTGTTTATACAGTGTTTTTCATTTCATCCTTTTCAACATCACTATGTGGGGGGAACATTTTGAAATTTTTCCTGGGTAAAAGGATATTTTGGGGTTCTTTTTACAATTATCCAATTTATATTTGCTTGATAACTTGTTTATGTATAATTTTTATTTGTATAACTTGTTTATGGATAATTTTACTTCGTTATCTGCGTATTCGATAGTTATTCCTAATAAGAAAGCGCTTTCCCAAAATCCCCATTTCGTGTTTTGACGAGGGACAATTTTTTAATTTTTTTTTTTTTCAATTGACGAAAAAATAAAAAAATTCATTAGTATATAGCGTAAGGAAAAAACAAAAATTATTATAATTTATCATTTTTAAAAAAGGTCTTTTTTTAAAGAAATCTTTAAATTATAATTTAAGACCCGTTTTTTTGCTTGAAAACTATTAACCCTTCAAAATTAAGAACTCATCAACTATATTATTCCGTTCTGTTTTAAATCATATATTGGTCTTAAAAATCTTGCTATTTTTGTGTCGTAATCCCTATGTCCACGTGGCAGTCTCATGTATATTTCTTTTTTAAGATTTCCGTAAAGATATGCGCATTTTATGTCTATAATGTATTTCCCAATTGTATAATGTCATAGATATTAATCTAATTAATGAAATTTGACGGGAGCATACGATTCCGAAAAAACAAACTTTTTTTTTGAAAAAACCCTTTGGGCGAAATACTCTACCCTCTATATTTTACTATCCTGCCCAAATTATTTTTTAAAATTTTGGGAAACCCTTTTTTTTTCAATCCCTTTAATATCATCCAGTTTACTTTTCCATGTGTTCCTATCCAATTTACTTTCCCATGTGTTCCTATCATCTAAATCTTTTAATTTTTCGTTCATTGCCGTTTTCCATTCCTTCCGATTGTGGTGATGTTATTACCTTTATATGTTGTGGATTCAACTATTTCTAAATTTTCTATATTTTTAGGTTTACCCTACGGATTTCGAATCATTTTTCTCGATCTACCTACACTACGTTTTCTATCTCATGTAGATCCTTGTAAATTAACAGATCTCGCTTTATCATCTACCTCATCTTTACGTAATTCCTCAATTACTGACTCTTCATCTTTATCTTTATTTTCATCTGTGGTATCCACATTATCTGTTTCAACTACGCTATAATTATTATTATACGGTGTCTCAAGTATTTTTCTACTATAATGTATTCATATCCGCAGATATCTTCAACAAATTCTACATGTTTTGTTTGAATCACGTCATTTTAACCGGACAACCTGTATCCTTTAGTTTGACTGGAATAACCAATAAGTATGCATTCTTTTCCTCTAGAATCGAGTTTGTGTCTGCCTTGTTTAATGACATGCACGTAAGATAAACAACCATAAACCTTTACGCTAAGTTTATTTCCTGTCCAAAACTCTTTCTGGGATATCATCAATAAATGTGTATGACTCTATTTTTAATATAACACGTGGTTGCTACGACTTCTGCCCAAAATCTTTGGGGTAATTCGGCATTTTTTAAAAATCGTACTTAAAAAAAAGTGTCCCATTAATACTTTTTGGGGTTTTTTTATTTGCCCGTTGTTTTTTTTGGGTTTTTTTCTTCGATTTTTCTTTATATCATTGGGAAAATTTTTTCCCCAAAAGGGTTTAAAACAATTAAAAATTTTAAATTTCCCAAAAAAATCACAGTCTTAAATCTTTTTTTCCCTTTTTTACCGATTCTTTTTCTACCCTAGCTATGTATTTCCGAATATATTCAGCTACCTCATTTTTATTTTTCAAGCTATATACTGTTATTTTTCTGGAATAACCATCAGTAAATGTTAAAATATATCTTGCCCCATCAATTGACTTTACCCGGCACTATTTTAAAATCAATAATCAATTTTAAACAATTTTTATTTTAAAAACTAGTCCTTTTCAAGGGGTTTTTTTAATTTTTCCCCCAAAAATTTTAAAGTGGGGGGCTAAATTTTTGTTAAAACTAAATCCAAAGTCTAAATCTTTTTAACTAAATTCATCTCGGGTAACTCTTTAAAGTCTTTATGGGGGCTCTTGAATACCCTTTAAAGGTTTTCTAAAAATTTTTGGGGGCCACTTTTTTTTTAACAAAAATTAATTTTTTTTTCTTATAAATTTTTGTTTTAAAAACCCCAGATTTTTTTTCATAAAACCTTTCCCCCCCTTTTTTTTTGGGTTTTTAAAAAAATTAAAATTTTTCCTTTTTCTATCATGATTTTTTAAATTTTTTTTTCTATTTAAAAAAAAATTTACAAAAATTACTTTTTATTGGGAATATGATATCCCCCAATAATTTAAAATTAATTTTTCCCCCCCTTTTTCCCCATTTAAGGGGGTTTTAACTTTATATTTTTAAAACCCCTTTTTTTTTTAAAGGCGCAAAATTTTCTATTTTCTGAATTTCAAGAATTTTGGGTTGTTTTTAAAAACCTTTTTTTTTTTTTAAATTTTTCTACTTTAACCCCATTTTTTAATTACAAATTTTTTCAAATTTTTTTTCCCTTTTTTTACTTTTTAAAAACATTTTTTTTTTTTTACATTTTTTTTTCCCTTTGTGATACCCCCTTTTGGGGGGCCCTCTTTCCCCTTCTTTTAGATTTTACATTCCCCTTTTTTTTTTAAAAATTTTGTTGTTTTAAATTTTTTTTTTCGAAATTTCCCCCAATTTATTGCTTTTTCTTTGCTCGGGGGAAACCCCGAAACATGGAAAGGAAAAAACTCTTAATCTTAATACCATTTTTTTTAAAGGGTATGTGAAAACCCCTTCCCAAAAAAAAATTCTGTCTTTTTCCCCAATTTTAAAAAAAACATTTCTTTTTTAGTGTAAAAATTTTTGTTTTTGTTTCTAAAAATTTTTTGAGTTTTTAAAGTATAAACGTTTTTTCGTTTTTTTTTTTTGTTTTTTTTTTTTTAAAAATATTTTGGGGGTTTTTTTGGGTTTCCCCTGATTTCAGACGTCAAGTAATAGGCTTTGGTTTAGTAAATACATCTGAATCATTGCGAGTATTATGTATCGGGTGTTCCTTATTCCCTGAGAACTAGAGCAATTGTTGCTAGAGCTTTATTTTCTTTATTCTTAAAGCGCTCTTCTTCTTGCGGTGTGTGCTCGGCCGGCAGGACAGCTTCGCCGGTTACATGCTTTCACAACTCTCGTTGTATTAATGTCATCAAACATGAGCAAAACATGTATAAATTTCCTAATTGATACTTTAACACAACAAAATTTTAGCAAAATATCATCGATGCGATCAGTAATTTGCAAAGACATAAAGCCATTCTACTTATTTACTTCCTCTGTGTTAAAATATGTTCCTGTGTTAAAATATGTCCTTCGAGAAGTTTCCATGAAGTATTAGGATATATGTTCCCTTTTACTTGATTAAGGATCGATAGGAGTGATGGGCTAAGTCCGATTTGACTTGGAGACCTCACGTGATAGGACCTTGAGCTCAGATTCAGGGCTGCCAACTTCAGATAATATAATCTCTACCTTTTTATGTGGTTATGTATTCATATATGTATACACTAATATGATTCCTGTCGAGAGTGAACGAGACAGCGAAAGAGAGTGAGAACCCGTTCTCGCTCTGGTCGTTGTACAAGCGACCGAAGACCGAAAATGCTTTCTCAGCGATCTCGGCCGCTCGGCTGTGTATATCAATATAAGGGCATTCGAGATAACATATAAGTTTTAATAAATTTTAGTAATCATATACCTTTCCCATTAATGTATAATAGCAAAATTGATTTCAAAACGCGTTTACAAGATATTAATTATTTACAATTTTTCATGCGCGTTATATACTACGTTCATAAAGGCAATATGTAAAAACTCTGCGTGATCGTGCGCGTAAGATGTGAGATCAGTAAACTGGAATTCCTACGTTCAAATCCTATGTTCTTTTTTTTCTTCTTTTTCACATATTTTTTTCTAAAATAAAGTTATTAATAAACATATTAGGACGAACATATTTTTATATAATTATTTATACGTACACTTTAAAAATTTTAAACCAACAACCAAAATATAATCAAACAAAAACAAAATATAGTCAAACGTTAGAATCAATATGAATAAAATTACTGAAATCATATCAGAGATTGGATACAATATATAAATAAATAAATATTATAAATAAATTAAATCTTCATTGTGTCAGTGAGTAGTAAAAAATTCAAACTAAAATTACTCCTTTGTTCAAATGCAAAAAAAATAGAATTGAGTTAAAGTTTTTATAATTACATTATATAAAGTCAAATGATTGATGTACCTTAACCAAAATTGAATGTCCTGAAGTACATCTATGTATACATATAAAAGATAAATTAATTATAAGAAAATTCAATTTAATAGCAGATTTTATGAAAAGATTATATTCGAATAGACCAAACAGTAAAAATGATTCGTGTCAGAGTAATTCCAAATTTAAAACTTTTAGGTCCAGTTGCATCAATGTTACTTTAAGCAAGGCTTAAAACTCTCTCTGTCTCTGTCTCTTTCGTTTTAAAAAGAGATAGATAGAGTTTTAAATCTCGCTTAAAGTCAAAGTAACGTTGATGTAACCGGGGCTTAGTATTAAAATAAGTCGAAGAGAGAGAGAGAGAGAGAGAGAGAGAGAGAGAGAGAGAGAGAGAGAGAGAGAGAATATGAATTTTACAATGAAAATAAATTCATCAGATGAAATGCTCGATTTCTTTTCAACATAATAATTCTAGCTCTGATTTTTATACTTACTATTGCAATAAAGCATCTTCCTACAAATGACACAGTGATCATGTTATCCTTGTCGAATAACAAGGATGTAATGATACACTGTGTCACACCGTATCTACTCAAGATTTGGTATGAAAATCCTCTCTGGCTTTTTGTAGCAGAAAGTAATAAGAAACAAGCCGCCACTGTGAATTATGAATTTTTGTATATGCACATATTTGTGTATATGTAAATGTTATTTTATAACTACGCATACATTGTAAATACATATGTACATATGTACAAAAAAATATTCTATGAACAAATTAATGTTTCTTGTAATAAATTAATAGTAGCAATACGATCTAATATTAATATTTTCAAGCAATTAAGTACGATAGCGATAATCGAACTTTAAAGGAAATTATAATTATAAAGTATTAAATGTTCATTTTGAAAGACTAAAAGAACGTCTTACAGCAAATAAATTTTCATGATCATGATCTCTTCCGAATATATAATATTAAAATATTAATATATTAAAATATATTAAAATATTGATATTTTAAATATTCTTTATTTATCTTTACAAAAAACTTAATAATTTTGTATATATACAAATTAATAAAACATCATAAAAGAATTTATATAATTAACATGACTATTAAATTATTAATTTTTTAGTCGAATTAAAGTTTCTACCAGATAGATTAAACATCAATTGTTACAATTAGTTATTTAACAGGTTACAAATCTACATATTTACATCAGTTTTTGTAGTAATAATTATTTATTATATTAGGTGTAGTAAAAAGAAATCCATTATTTTTACAATAGATGGCTTTAGTAATCTGTATCTCGTCTATGCGTGATTTTATTTATGTGTTGAGATAAAAAGCCATTCTCCTGATACTGAAATTATTTTCACAAACAAAATAACTTTTAAGTAGAAATTGAAATTGACGAATGCGTTCGAGAAGACATTATCGCTATTTCTATTATTCCATCTTCTGTTTATTAGATGTAAAACAAGAATAACATGCCGAGAAAAAGATAAAATAAAGTAGTCGATTTCATCATCTAATTTCATATAACGTAATTATAAATACTTTAACTCATGATTCCAATTTTTCTTGCTTTTCAACAAAGTGTAGGTCTGATTTGAACTTTTACTACTCACTGACACATAATAAAGATTTAATAAATTAATTTATTTATATTGTGTCCAACTTCTGATATGGTTTTAGTAATTTTATTTATATTCTTTCTAACGTTTGATTATATTTTGGTTGTTGGTTTAAAACTTTTAAAAGTACATGAATAAATTCAATAATTATATAAAAATATGCTCGCCCTAATATGTTTATTAATAATTTTATTTCAGAAAAAATATGTGAAAAAAGGAAAAAATGTAGGATTAGAACGTGGGATCTCCAACATACTGATTGCGCACCTTACGCACACGACCACGTAAAATTCTTACAGACTGTGTTTATAAACGCAGCATATAACTCCCAAAAAAATCGTAAATAATTAATATCTCATAATGATATCTCGTTTTGAAATAATTTTTGCTATTATACATTAATGGGAAAGGTATATGATTACTAAAATTTATTAAAACTTATATGTTATCTCGAATGCTCTTATACTGATATACATCGAGCGACCGAGATCGCTGAGAAAACATTTTCAGTCTTCGGTCATTTTTACTAAGCGCGACAGATCGAAAGAGGATTTTTTTCAACAGATTGTCTCATGCTGTCTAGTTTCTCGACCACTCTCGGCATGCCGAGAATTGCCAATGTCATCAAGAAAGACAAGGAAACCTATTATCTTTCTTTGTTCAACTCAATGTGAAGAATTTCCCTATGATTAGCAATTAGCTGTAGCAGAACGTGCAGTTTTGGTGACTTAGGTTATGCTCATTTTTCTTCTCGAAGAAATATTATTTCTTTATGAAACCTGTTAGGATTTCTTTTTTATATTACTAGGAAGGCTCGTACAGAGCCAGATTTTGCAAATTGATTCTCGAAAATTTTTAATAATAAGATCATATACACTTCAATTGCACTATAGTACATATCGAGTGAGATATCAGAACAAATTTTTATTTTTCTCTTTTTACAGAAAAATCGCTCTGTACGAGCCTTCAGGAGCCTTTTCTGATTATGAATATCGCAATTAAAACACGATCCATTCAGTATTTTTTTTTAATCGTAATTTCGGTATAAAAAAATTCATCTTTGATTAGAGGTTTCCACAGGTCTCTCCTGTCGACCCTTAAGTGTTAAAATTGTCGATATAATCACTACACTGTATATACAATGTATATATATATATATATATATATATATATATATATATATATATATATATATATATATATATAGAGCTCACACTATAGTTACTTTCCATTTACACGAAAACTCAGATAATTCTCACTCGTGACGTCATTACTCAGTTGAATACACATTTCTTTTGTATTCTAATAAGTGAGATTCAACTGAGTTTTTATTATAAGCTCGAGATCGTGTGCTTTACCGAGTCGCGTAGACTCGATAAAGCATGAAAAGTGAAGTTATGAATCTATTGATCCTGGTATTCATAGTCGATTCTTATATTTAAGACTGTTTTAAGTACAGTCTTAAGATATCAAACCAATCAGAGGACCGTATTAGCATCTTAAGACATTATTTTATTATTTAAGATGATCTTGAAATAAGAATGGGCTATGAATACCGGTCTATGTGTATGCGATAACTTTCTTATCAAAAAAGGCAAGTAGTGACGTCATTAATCTAAGTATGAAATACTCAGATCACTTTGATTCAGTTTCACTTGTGTGTAAATGTAAAGTAACTTATAAATTATAGAAATATCTATCTAAATTATAGAAAATATATTTAAAAGCTTTTATTTTCATACATTTTTAAAAATTATTATTATTATTATTATTAGCTTTATTGAGTGCACTTAACAAAATACATTAGATAGAATACAGTATTATTTGATATCATGTATCAGTTACACTACAAAAGGCGATAGCTCAGCAGCTGATTTGAAGCCGTATCTGTATATTAGAATAAGTGAATTATAAAAATTAAATTCAAAACAATTAATATTACAATTACATAAATACTCAAATTACTGTAAGAACACTAAAGTAGAAAGAAACGTTATAACATAACATACACTACTCATACATAGAGAACAACAAGAAGAATTGTACAGAACAATTGATCTGACATTAAAATTTTGACGCAGTGTATCGAATAATTTCAGAACGAAATACAGGAAGTCGCGGTAAAGAGCATAAAACAGATGATATATTATTATAAAATTTTATTGCAGTATAGGAGAAGGCGCTCTGAAATTTAGATTTGTTATGAGTGGGACATCAAAGTTGGTATTACTGACGAGTATTGGAGCACCTAAATGAGAGTCAATGTTAAAACAGATTAGCTCACGAAGATATTTAGAAATATTGGTGCGAAGAACATTATAAATCAAGCAACATAAATAAACTGTGAAACGTTGGAAAATATTCAGCCAATCAGAACGCTGAAAGCAAGGAATAATATGTATTTATGTACTTTTTAACACTATAGAAAAAACGAAGATGAATTCGCAGATGAATTTTTAATATTAGCTGTACTTAATGATTTTTTTGAATTAGAACAAAGCAAGTAATAGATTTATAATTTTTTGCAATTTTCATGTAATACTTAAAATATTTTTTATATATTTGAAAGGGATGAATTTTGCTTCCTGTTTCAACACGTCCAGTTCTTTTCCTTTCCTACCATCTTTTTCATTAATTTCACTAATCTCTTTCATGTGGTCATGCTTTTCATCACTTGTATATCGTCATACTTTTTATCTCTTTGCACATCGTGCTGCCGTATCAGTTGTAACTACCTAACTTTTTATGCACGAACGTAAGGTCAGTGCGGTGCGTAAAAAGAGGTTCGAGCTGGAGAAGTAAGCGAATGATTACAGAAAAGATAGCTATTATAAGATGAAATAGTTTATTATAGTATGTATTGATGTATGATACGGTGTGTGTAAGCGTGAATTGTGTGCGTGTCCGTGTGTGTATGTGTGTATTCGTATATAATTATGTTTGTCGCTTTCGCGAGACGCGGAACGAATTCTGTAGACGGCTTTCTGTCGCATGCAAAGTCGGCGCGTATTGCAGTATAATATGACGGCGATTAGCTGCGAGTTACTGATTGGTTATCGCAAGCGCGGGTATATGCCAGCG
Source organism: Acromyrmex echinatior (assembly GCF_024713525.1). NCBI lineage: Eukaryota > Metazoa > Arthropoda > Insecta > Hymenoptera > Formicidae > Acromyrmex > Acromyrmex echinatior. The sequence goes on from NW_028259054.1 coordinate 1,238,904, forward strand.
GCGAATCGCGGACGCCGTCGCGAACGCGATGTGTTATCACGACGCGAATGTTTCTCCGATGCAATAGAGAAACAGAGTTCGAGAATTGTTTGACGGCGCTCGACGGCCAAGATCTCTCGGCGGAGGCAGAGAAAACCTCCTACTCCTACGATTATTGTCGAGGTCGTGAATAGAATGAAGATGGATGTCCAGCAGTCGAGAAGCTCTCGACGGAGATAGAATATGTTCTATCTTGTTGTAACTGATGCAAAGTAGGGAATTTACGTTTACTGGCCGACGGTCGAGAACGCTCAGGTCTCGGAGCAGAGTGACCTTTAGCCGTAAGCGGTGTAGGAGCACGAGCTACCCTGCTTAAAAAGTCCAATAGAATCAAATAGGAAAAAACTCTATCTGATAAATCGTGTTTTTGATTCGTAAATTTTAAATTACTTATCTGAATATTTGATAGATTTTCTATATTCCTCTAACGTTTTGTCATATAGCTTATACAGGGTATCCGATAATTATTCTGACGGAGTTTGTGAACATGTAGAGCGACTAAACTAAGACGAAAAGTCCTCTACCATTTCACAATGTTCGCAATAATTAAGAAGATATTAATTGCTGAAAAGTCCCGAAAATTGATCTTCAATAATTTTGTATTCAAATACTATCAACTTTACAGAAAAACTACAAGAGATGAAAATTGTTTATTTTCATCTCATAGAATTCTACGAATTTTTTCAGAATTTTTTATCAACTTTTTAGTACTGCATTTTTATCAACATGAGAAAATACGGTATTAAAAAATTCTGAAAAAATTCTAAAAAAATTCTTGAAGCTCTGAGAAGAAAATAAACAATTTTTGTCTCTTGCAGTTTTTCTATAAAGTTGATAGTATTTGAATAAAAAATTATTGAAGATCAATTTTCGGCAATTTTTAGCAATTAATATCTCGTGAAAATTGCAAAATGGTAAAGGATTTTCCGTCTCAGTTTAGTTCGCTCTACATGTCCACGAACTCCGTCAGAACAATTATCGGACACCCTGTATATCATTTTGAATCAATTTCTATCTAATTATGTTTTAAAAACAATATGGAAATAAAGGAAATATGTCGCGATTACTTTAAACGAGTAATCTGAAATTTACGATTCAAAAACATGATAGCATATTATTAATTTTAATAAAAGATGACCAGATAGAATTTAAGATTAAATTTCCTGTTAAAAACGATATAATGCTTACAAGAAACTATATAATTTAATCCAGAAATATCTTTATATTGGGTCATCTAAAAAGTATCCGCGGTTTTTTGTCACTAGATGTGTGTTGATGGTCATATATCTAGTGACAAAGTACCGCGGATATTTTTTAGATGACCCAATATGTTAAAATACGATAAATATTAGGGAAAAACCGTATCTTATCGTTGGCAACATTGATTGACCACAATGTGACATTTAGGTTATTAAATAATTAATTATTCAATGATCTAAATAAATACTTAATTATAATATATAACAATGATAGGATAATTTTTTTATAACATCTACCTTATTTAAACATATAGGGGCCGTTTTTTTTTTCAGATTAAATTGTATATATATCCTTAGCGATTGCTGCAGCAGTCCGGCTGGCACCATCACTAGGAACGATATACAACTATGGCATATCGTTACACACAGTTAATAATATTAATATAATGTCGATTATTGATGAAATCACATACGAGTTAAACAGACGATCAAGGGTCACTTTACAAAACGCCGATTAGCTTAATCGACCGATTAGTCCATTGGAATTTGCCAATCGCATCTGCCGTCAAATGAAATGATAAATGCAATTGCTATGATAAATGCGATTGCAATGATGAATGCCCCAAGTACGAAAGACATGTAAACTCATGATGTAAGAATACAAGGTGTACCATTGTGCATAATGGCGATAGCAATACTGGAAACAACCAATCAAATTTTGTTCTCTATGCACTTGCCTGCGTATAATAGCGCTGGCATATTGAAATAGTCAATCAAATTTTGGTCTCTAATTCACTTTCCTATTGCGCATCTTCGGGAATGGTACATCTTGTTTTCTTACATATGTAAACTCATAAAGTGGCGTCGTGGCATTATGCTACATGTTTCTGCGTTAACGCCGCGACAGTCACAACGCGGTACTACCAGTCTTACCAACAACGAGGGGTGCGTTCAGGGTGCGTCAACTCCCCTCTTGAAAAAAATTGTTGACTTCAGCGCTATTTAACATAGTACAATGAACTACGAAGCCAGAAAAGCAATATGACCATTAAATCGATTTAAATCGAGGGCAATTATAATTATTAGAGAATAGTTATAATCATTGTGATCAGTCATGATTCAGTTCATTCCTCAATTGGTTGTGCCATGTTGTTGCACGTTGTTCCGAATTTTGTTCAGTTGTTCAATTGTATTCACGGGCTTATGATTAATATACGATTTCGAGATTATATTACAAGATAATTATTTGTACTATTTTGATAGTAGCGAAAAAAGTTCAGGAGAGTTTGAGAAAAGTTAAATAGATATTGTTTCTTGTAATCTTTGAGATAAGATAAAATTATATCTTATCACAATGATCATAATTAATTATAACTCTCAATTTGGATCGATTTCAGACTATATTGCTTTTCTGGCTTCGTCGTTCATTATACTATGTTAGACAGCGCTGAAGTCAATGACAAATTTTTTTAATAGGAATTGATAACTCTGGATGCGTTCCACTTAACGCCCACAATGTGAAATCATTTTATCCTTGTTTATCAAATATTAAACAAGGACGATGCTCGCGAGTGTTAAATGAACACAGCCGAAATACTATTAAAAACCGTCGGTCATAGGCAAATTTTTGTGACTATCAATGGGGCTCGGGGAGATAATTGAAGAACGATGACGTTACCGACAACTAATAAAAATTTATGATTATTAACATAAATATTTTAATAATACATTATTAAACTCTAATTTTTTATTACATAAATACTGTATAAATAAGTATGTATACTTTTAATGCTATAATATCTTATATATTGCCGAAACATTACAATTTTTTCTCTGCAGTTATTGTCTCTATTGATAATCAAACAGATAATAACATTAAAATAACAATTTTAAATAAAAATCGAGTATTATTAAATTTTAAAACATATATATATGTCTATGAAATTATAATAGATCATTATAGAAATTAATATGAGAGTTTCTTACTCTTAATCACTTAAATTTTAACAAGCACGCGAATTTTCATAAGCGCTAACCGTCTTTAATAGTATCTCGTCGGTGCCAACGTAGAGTGGGTAAAGAGAGTGGCGTCAATGCATATGCCTAATGCCGACTCCGCCATATATAGTTCAATTGTTATTATAGTTTAGCCTGTCAGATAGTGGCTCGTGAGCCAGCCGCGCCGCCGAGCGCTTCCCCCTTTAACTCGATCCACTGGCTGATTTCAGGAACGATTGTCAGCCATCGCGATGTAGGCCCTACTCCCCATAATAAACCATAGGACTTCGATTTTTTCTTCTTTGTGTATACTATGTATATCATATTATTGGAAACTTTGAGTTTTTTTTTATCTGACACACCATTATAATTAGAACAAGATAACATTAGGAAAAAGGAGAGATTAGGATGAGGAATTGCGTCATATGTGCAGGAATGATGATTCCCGGCTAATTGACTCCATTCTCTTTATTTCCACTCTATACTAATGTTGGAGAACATGATTCTGCATGATATCAGCGCTGTTGACTCTTATTAAAATAATTCTATATCAATAGAATAACGAAAGAAGTAATAAAAAAATTTTGTTACTGAAAATTACTTGTTACTGAAAATTGTGACTTAGTTACTGTTACTCACTAGGAAAAGTAACTTCGTTACTCATGCGTTTAAAAAAGTAACGAAATCAGTAACTCCGTTACTTCCTATACAGCATCAATTATTGCGGAAAATTTTCAGAAATGTTTCAACGTTTCACATCTCATGTGCAACAATTCTAAAAGAATTCTACTAATATGTTATGAAACATTTTAATAGTAATGTTTCTAAAATCATATCATATGCAATAAATTGAAAAGCATATTTAAACAGAACAAAAAATCAACATTATGATAAAACGACTAAAAAATGGTTAAGTCTTTTTTTTATCGATCAGTTTAACGTCATTTTGATATTATTGTGACTTGTTCTACCTTAATTGCGAAAAACTTTTATATATGAATGGGACTTTTCAGGAAAAAATGTTTCATATAAAACTATATAAAAATTGACATATTTTATTATATATACAATTATATATAATTATATATAAAATATGTTCATATATATATATATTAGGTGTTGGAATTAATTCGTAGCGTTTTTTAATGAAAGAATGTTATTTATTTCACATGAGCATTAAAAAATACATTAATGAAAGTACTTCCCATCACTTGTAAAACGCTACGAATTAATTCCAACACCTAATATATATATATATAAAACATTTTTTCCTGGATTGTTCTGCTTTAGTTGCGAAAACTTTTATATATGAATAATAATATTGGAAACTCTCTGCAGGTATGGTTTTTTAACAGTGATTATGTACATATGTGCTTATACATATAAAATGATTAATTAATCAAAATAGTTGACGATGTAATTACTATTTTTGAAAAATAAATTTATTTAAGTTTATTTCAATAACCGGATCTCTGTTCACTGTAAACAGATCACAAAACTTTTAATAAATTTTGAGTGCTTCAGAAATGATATTTAAATATATGTTCAAAATTGATACTCAAATAATATTTAAATTTATTATATTGACATAATAAATTAAAATATTATTTAAGTATTAATCAGGTATATATTTTAATATCATTTTTATAGTAACATTTCATAGAAATTGCGAAATATGTTTTCAACATTTCTGAGAGAGCTCTGAAATAGTAAAATATCCGCGATTTCTGCACATGAAATCTTATTAAAAGATTAATGAAATGTCACAGAGAGAGAATCTGCAACCTTTTTAAAATATTACCAAAAAAATTGCAGGTACATACTTGCAAACATATTTCGCAATTTCTGTGAAATGTTTCACTTTTCAGTTAAAATATTTCTGACATATTTCTGAAAATGATATTTCAGTGCTGTATAGGTTTTTCATGTAACGCTAACAACCCTAACAACAAGATAAAAAGAACAGTGCTTTTAATACATTCAATTATATTTGTGCTGTACAGTCAGTCGTATGAATGCCATATTAATTCTTAGATTACACAATTTTCGGTTTTAATGAGTGCGGAAACGTATGCGTAAGTTTATTGATTACCGCATTTTATCGAGCGAGAAGCGTTTTCCACGTCTTGTCTCATGAAGGTCATTATTTGTTTCGTATCGTGCGGGTATCGCGGCGATGACAAACTTCATAGCCATTTTGCAATAGTGCTTATAGAAAAAGATGACTTCTTCCATGCCGCATTGCTGAAATATATAACATCTATATATGTAATATATATGTCATGTTACTGTAATATATCATTATAATGTCAGATATACAGACTCTGATACATTCAAGGTTACTATCATATCAGAACATAACATTTATTGATATAATATTAATATACGTCTATGTTATGTTTAGTTACTCAAATATGTTATGTTACAGTAATATTGTATATCAGACAATGTTTCATAAATACAGTGTTTCATAAATACATGTCAATACCTTAGGAGATATAAATCTATTCACTAAAATAAGTAAAAAACGTCATATGGATATATGTGCTATGATAGTGATTGACCATTAATATGAAAATTATCAAAATGAAGAAAAAAATTCAGAAAATGAAAAGGAGATAAATTTAATAAAATTCCAAGTGTAGGATAAGGACCTATTGTTGTTTTGATGTTTAGTGGTTTATCTTTTCTAAATTTAAGTGTTCATTTAGGTAGGGGAGACTGGGGCTAATAGACTCATTTTTTAGTTTCGAATTTTTACAGACAAAATTAAGAGACTTATCGAAAAAATGAATTCTACACCAGTTATTACATACATTTGACTACCTAATAATATTTTAATAATAAGGGGAAACTAATAATTAATATGAAAAAAAAATACATTTTACTAATGCATTCCATCTGATTCGACTAGCCCCGGGACCGAGGTAATTCGACTAAGATTATTAAAATAAAGATTAATGTATTTTAAGCTACATCTTTGGCATCTTTTACATATTAATAAAACTTTTATAAAAATATATTTTAAACACAAACATTCGCTTCGCAGGACAAACAATACTTCTTTTTGCAATATTTGTTCATTTCGTGCAAAAACACGTTGAATAAGCCTAGTTTTCGAGATTGGACATGAGGGAACTAAACTTATAACATTTACCACTGAGGAAAATCTCTTTAAAGGAATAAAATTTTGAGTAAGTATTATAAGAGTCGTCACTAAATGAGTCATACAGTTCCATGCTGTGATTAGTTTACTATCTCCATCCGTTCAGTTTTTAAAAATATTAACAATATATGATAACAGAGACAAAAATAATCTGTTGGACTTTATTAAGTAAGAACTACATTTACTATCCAAGTAGAAATCAAGTATCTCAGATAATCATATACAATAGTAAAACAAAAACTTTAAGAATAAAAATATTTACTTAGGTGTACGATTTAAAGTTGTGGTATAACTTCTATCATAGATGTGTTTGCAACAACAAGATGTTACAGCAGACTTAGTGGCAGTCGCTGCTGCGTGCTCAGATTGCACGTTTACACATGTCTTGCGTGTTGTGTTTTTAATGTAGCCTCGATTATTCTACTTACCCCTATTCTATAACTAACCCCGATCTTCCCTACGCCATATATTTGTGCCGCTTCATTTAGCTCCTGTTGAAAATTCTTGTAAGTTTTTTGTACTAGATCTTAAAAGAGTTGTATGTGATCAATCAGGATTACTATATGAACGTATATGATCATATAAGAATCTTATATAATTTGTTCATGAATCTCACCAATAATATTTAATGACCTTAGGAATCTAGAATGAATCGTACACAAACATCTATATCGCAATGAAAAAAATCTTGCCTTAGCTTTATAAGAAACTTTTAAAAGATAGTTTCTTTACGGGATTATCTAAGAATGTGATATTAATTATATATGATTCTGAAGTGTTTCATGAAAAATCACTTATCAGTTTTAAGAAACACAGTTACAGAATAATTTATTTTCTAAGATACAAGAATCTAGCATGAATCGTACACAATGATTTTGTATAGCAATGAAAAGATCTTGCCTTAACCATATAAGAAACTCTTAAAAAATAATTTTTTTACAGGATCATCCAAAAATATGATAATCATACACGACGATTTATATCGCAATGAAAAGATTTTAATTGCTAATTTAGCCTAATAAGATACTCTTAAGAAATAATTTTTTTACTCCAAAATAATAAAGATATCGATTATTCCAGTAAATGGAATTATTAAATGAACAGAAACTGGATTGAATATATGAAATAAAAAAGAAAAATTAACAAAAAAATTTGTTAGAATACTGAAAATGGCTGAATAAAAATTCGAAACATACATTATCACTATCTTAATGATTTGATTATAATTTCACTATAATAACTGATGTTTTATTTACTGTTTTACTTAACTTTCATGCTCCTTTCCCAAATTAAGTTTGGTTTAGGTCGAAAAGTCGTTATTTAATTTATAAAATAATAATGAAAAGAATTAAAAGAAATTGAAAAGGACACATTATGAGTCAGATGCAGAAGACGTTGCAAATAACACCTATAAGGCATAAAATTTCTTTATTTTACTAAACGTGCTTACATGTTTCGGCTCACTTTTGAATCCTCCTCAGAGACAACACAAACTAACATAAACTATAAATAAAAATTATCTTGTCATGATGAGCTCCCCTACCTCGAGAATTTAAATGCCAGAATTAAACCCAAAAAGAGAAAGAAAAAAGAAAAATAAACGAAAATAAGGAAATAATGGAAATATCGAAATAGAGAATATGAAAAACTAATTTATCAAAAAATTTTAAGATTATAATTAATTATTCTGAAAATAAGGACGCTCACTCTGATCACAAATCACAAACTATATCGCCAACATTACTATTAATATTCTCGAGACTTCCATGGGTGCTTTCTATATAACTGTTATGTGTTTCGCGGGTTTTCTCTGTGTCTAGATCCATTCTTGAAATGCCAATGTTTCGTGAGCCTTGCAGTCCACTTCATCAGGACAAGGAGCAATCTGATACTGAGCTGTTCCTTCAGGCCCTTCCTTTTTTATATTACGCTGCTTCTTGGAATGGGGGTAGGTGGGAAGAGGAAGAGGGGAGTGGAAGAAGAGGTGGTGGAATTTGGTTGATCTTCAATAATCGGGAGAATGGTCTTCCATATTTTATTTATGTGGTAGTCATTATCTCTATTTAGATTATTAGGGTGTTTTTGTATCTCTATAGCTTCTCTATACTTTCTTGAAAAGTATGATGTAACGTTGACTATCGTGGTCGCTTTATCAAATAGTATTTGATGTCCTGTTTCGATGTTGTGTTCTGCTAATGCCGACTGCGTGGCGTGTTTTAGCCTGACATCATGTTGGTGTTCTTTTATCCGTAGGACCATTCTCCCGATTTCTCCAACGTATACTTGTCCGCAGGAACAAGTATTTTGTATACTCCTGCGGAGCTGAGTGAAAGTCTTTGACCTTTAGGATTTCTTAAGATTTATCCTATCGTTTTGAGTGATTTGAAGATAGTTTGGATATTGTGTTCGTTTAATATCCTGTCAATCCGATTTGTTGTTCCTTTGACATATGGGAGAATAGATAGGATCCTATCGTCTGGTTGTGTGTCAGAGACCGTTGTCTTGTTTGCATATTTTTTGATTATCTTGGTTATATCTTTTTTGTCGTGTCCGTTTTTATGTAAGGCTAGTTTTAGGTAGTTGAGTTCTGTCTGTAGATGTTCTTTGTTAGAGATGGTGAAAGCTCTATGTACAAGTGAGTTGATTACTGACTGTTTTTGTGCTGAGTGATGGTGCGACTCGGCATGTAAGTATCTGTCTGTGTGTTGGTTTTCTGTACACTTGGGTGGCGTCGGCTTTCTTAGAGACAAGAATGTCTAAGAAAGAGAGTTTTCCGTTTTCCTCTATGTCTATAGTGAGGATATTTGGATGTTGTCTGTTGAGGAAAATAAGGAATTTTCAGAGTTCAGCTCTGCCCTGTCTCCGTATCACGAATATGTCGTCCACATAACGGAGCCAAACTTCTGGTTTTTTTTTTGTTTTTCTGAGGATCTCTTTCTCAAAGTGCTCCATAAGATGTTGATTACAGGAAAAATAGGAGAGCCCATCACTGCTCCTGACGTTTATTCGTAAAATTGGTTGTTATAGGAGAAGTAGGTGGTTGTTAAGCAGTGCTCTATTAGCGGGATGAGGCCGGAGGGGATTTCATGTGAGGATTTTATTACATTTATTGTGTCTTTTATTGGGACTTGTGTGAAAAGGGATTTTACGTCGAAGCTTACGAGTAGATTTGTGAGACGTAGTCGGATTTTTTGAATTTTTTATATGTCCGTTGAATTGGTTATGTGTGATTCGGACCAGTGAGAGGTTGTAGTGTTTGTGCTAGGAAGCGGAATAAGTTGTATGTTGGGAAGTGTATGGCGCTGACAATCGATCTGAGAGAAATGTTAGGTTTGTGTACTTTTGTTAGTTCGTACAATCTTGGTGACAGAGGATTTGTAGGTTTTAATGTTGTTGCACTGAGAATGTTGCTTTTCTCCACAAGGATCTTGGTGTTCTGTGCGATTATATTGGTTGGATCTTTGTCAAGCTTTTTGTACGCTTTGTCCAAGAGAAGATTCTTCATCTTTGTCTTGTAGTCTGATGTATTCATGACTACTGTCGTGTTGCCTTTGTCGGTTGGAAGCACGATGATGTCTGGTGGAGGGGGTTTGACTTTAGAAAGGATGTTGGTTATCTGTCTACGGATATTATCTACTTGTTCTGATGGGAGTCGGTAAATGGTAGACTCTATTTGACTGATAATCTCTTCTTTTAGAACTTTTCTAAGTGCCACTGCGAAATTAGGGCCATTGGCAAGCGCAGATATAGTGTTTTGAGACCTTTGTTGGATAAGTTTTTGACGTTAGAAAGGGTTGAGAGTTTTTTGTGAGGGGTAAGGTTTGTATATTTCTGTTTTTGTTTTCAGAAGATTGAGTGAGAGTCTTCATGGCTTGTTCGTATGTAATACAATCTAAGGTTTGCCAGATGTCATGTCGTATCGTAAGCGGATAGGAACAGGTGGAGTTTAAAAGTTTTATGGGAGATATGGGCTATTTGTGACTTAGTAAAGTGGGATGCGTTCTTTAATGAGGATGAGACTGGTTTTATGAAGGATATTTTTGGATTTGTGAGTTCCTAAGTGGTCCTTGAATTGTAGGAACTTTGGGATGATGTTATTATCCCTGCAGCGTTTTAGGAATGCCAAGTTTGATAGATTCTTGGCTAGGGAAGATCTGAGTTTGTTGAAAGTTTACTTTAGCAATGATACTTTCCCCTTAGAGGTATTTAATATAATTCTTAGAGATATTTAATAATATTCTTGAGACTTCCATGGATGCTTTCTTATGATATTGAATAATTCATTATTATGAATTATTCAAAAACCGATTCTTGATATTTTGACCAGTCAGTATCAGATACAGTGAGTCAGTTTTAGTTTTAGCTAGTATTATTCAAGATTACAAATGGAAAAATTTAACATTAAAACGCTAATCAATTCTATGAAAATGAAAGTTGGAAAATAATAAATCACGCCAGAAAGAGTCATTACTATGTACGATACACTGACTAAGTGCGACAACAACTCGACCATTTATAGCTTGTCTATATCGAGAGGTAAGCCTTTGGAAGCCCCTCCATATCCGTCTGCAAGTTGAATCCGTGCGTCTGTTTCCTGATGAATATCATCTCCGAAATCAATCTCTTCCTGTGTAGTAAGATTCCTCGTCCAATATTGTAACGTTGTCTCAATCGAAATCATGGCTTTCTTGTAACCGATGCTCCGTTATAACATTACGAGTAGACATATTCCATCGGATATGGTTTTTATGCTCCATAATTTTTGAGTTGTCTATACGTCTGTCCCACATAACTCACGTCGCAAATCTTACACGAAATCTTATAAATAACATTTGACTTCTTGTCATGTGATAAAGAGTCCTTATGCATCCTAATTCTCGTAATTTATTGATACTATGAAACGATATCCTCATATGATCGCTATTCAAACTTTACTTCTCAGTAATATCACGAACGAAAGGAACAGTGAACCACGAAGGCTGCATTACATCCATTATAAAAGTAATGCGCATTTTCTGGGAAAAATAGATTTATTGATCGTAGCGGTACAAATGCTCAAAATTCTTCAAAATACTCTCCCCCTAAATCAATACACTTGCGGAGACGTGTCTGCCTGGAAGGCACGCTGAAACTCCTCGACGGGAATATCTCTTAGGAACGTTGTAACATGCTTTTGGATGTTTTCCACGGACTCCCAATGCTTTCCTTTCAGCTTTCTCTTCAGACGGGGAAACAAAAAAAAGTCGCACGGAGCCAAGTCGGGACTGTAAGGGGACTGAGGGACCACCGGGGTGTTGCTCCGGGCCAGGTAGTTGGCAACGATGAAGGCCGTGTGGCTGGGAGCATTGTCATGGTGGAGCTTGATCGCGTCTTTGATGTCAGCCCTCACGCGCGCGACCCGGCGTTTCAATCTCTTGAGCACCTCCAGGTAGAAGGCTGAGTTGACAGTTTCTCCCTGCGGTACAAACTCAAAATGGACGATTCCTCGGACGTCAAAAAAGAAAAGGTCGGTTTGTGATACCAACTCGAATTCTATCTCATTATTCTACCTCATTATTCCTAATCATTGTAACATCTAAAAAATTCAATCTATAATATCACTCCCCATTTTCATAGTGAACTGAAGCCTTGGATGCTAAGAATTAAAAATATCAAGAATGGAACTAACCGAAGATTCAGACACCGCCATGAGTATATCGTCAACATATCTATATTAAAAAGACAAATCGGAAACCGAATCAAAGCCAAAGCTATACTCTTCAACTTTCGCATAATTATATCTACGATGACGGGAGACAACAAAGAGTCTATAAGAGTATCGTAATTCTGCTTATATATAACACTAAAAACAAAGAAAGTAGAATTTAAAATAAACTGAAAGAAAGTAGAATTTAAAATAATTTGCTTTAATGAATTTCTCCTTAGGTAAACAACAATCTCTAGAAATAAACCGTCAATGGTCTTTGATACAGTCCATCGCATAGTCAATAGGAACGTTAGTGAAGAGACTAACAATATCCAATGACTGATTAACTGAAATTAATTACTCAACCGCCAATCATCAAGTTCCTTAACAAGTTAAAAGTTATTTTTTATATGACTATCCGCCTTAAGAACTGTTTTAATGATAGTACTATGAAGAAACACTACCAACAAATACGAAGCTATTTATCAAAGAAATTACTATTATACGAAAGGGACAATCCTGTTATCTTTGAAAGAGGCCCTCGGAAGTATCCCATTATTATATAACAAACTTTTATATGTGGAATTAGATATATACGAGGTCTGTCCCAAAAGTATCCGACCTATCTCCATTTTTCGGCGCTTGGCTTATTCTTCGTCATCCGGTTGGTGGCATCCTTCGAAGTAGTCCCCATTTGATTGAACAACACGCTCATATCGATGCTTCCACTTCCCAAAGCAGTCTTGAAAGTCAGTTATTGGAATCGCCTTTAGTGCATTCGTCGCATTGATTTCAACAGTCTTCTTGTCGTCGAATCGGTGTCCTTTAAGCGGCATTTTCAATCGAGGAAATAGCCAAAAGTCGCAGGAAGCTACGTCGGGACTGTACGGAGGCTGGCGAAGCTGTATAACACTGTGTTTTGATAAATACTGCTGCACAAGGTTTGATGCATGCGCGGGAGCATTGTTTTTTCGGTCATTTTTAGCTACTTAAAAATCCGATGAACGTGAAAAAGACACTGTAAACAAATACACACTGCGTATGAACTATACGTCCTACTAGTGTCGGCGACCAACCGATAAGTTCGTAAGGTCCTACTGTTGACGTGCCTGCCCGGTAGAGGTCGCTAGAACACTTTGGCGCGAAGATATAAATGCAGGTCGGATACTTTTGGGACAGACCTCGTACTTTTCTTCCTTCCAACTAACCAATAAACCCGTTACAATCCTTCTCGTCGGATACTTTTCAATGACCTCATAAGTATTCACATCCTAAAGTATCTCATTTATCTTGGAAATATACACCTGTGTATTCAATGTCACACTACTCCTATTTGCACGAGTAAAAATAACCTGTCATTTATATCTCTTAAAAAAATCCTAGTGTCTTTCGCTAGCTATAACAAATTCCTATCTACTTTCATACAATGTAGGGAATAAGAAGCTAAGTTATTTAATACAGGAAGTGAGTGGTTCGAGATTGAGATCCATTCATCAATAGGCAATTTGTAAATATTGCTTTCAATATACTTAATAAGATCGACTGTTAAATTTCATCTATTATTCAAAGGTAAGATTATTATTTTCTAATTGTATCTTACAAGGGCTCAAAAGTGAGTCGAAACATAGTAAGTGCGTTTAATAAAATAAAGAAGTTTTATATCTTATAGGTATATTATTTGCATACATCTTCTGCGCCTGACTCCTAATGCCCTTGTCTTTTCCAATTTCTTTCGATTTGTAAGGAGTCTTTGTTAGTTTGATTTGTTAAAAAGAATTAATTTTTAGCCAAAATGAATTCTTTTAAATTTCATTCAACTTCTTGCTTATCCCATTCTATTTTATTTACTAGGATACGAACAATAAATTACACGAAATTCCAATAGTATTCTTGTTCTATATTTTCATAATGACACTCTTATATTCTTGCAAGATTTACGTTACATACGCGCAAAATTTACGTAACCTGCACTCAAGATTCATGTAACATGCTTATAAGATTCATATAACATGGATATAAGATTCTTGATTTATCTACAAATATCGTATGCGATATATTCTTATACGATCTTGTATGTTCAAAATTCATATGTAAAAATTTTTTTGGAAGATCTCACAAGAATTTTTCTTGTAAAAATTTACAGCACACACATAGGCTCCATTCCTTTACGAAATCTACGACATCTAAAAGGCATTGTTAAGTGCCTTTTGAATGTATTTTACGATTATTACTTTAGGCATTTTGATGAAAAATTAAACCTACAATATTATAACATCTCAAAATAGTAATTTTATTTATGAAGAATAATTATCTAGTGAATAATATGTAAATTACAATAAATGATCAATAACTAAAAAATGAACTTTTTCAATTACAATTATTGATCACCTTTTCATTTTTGTAATTTTTGCTTGAATTAAAAAAATTCATAATATGTAGGAGATATTCATAACCTTGTATTAACGATATATGATGAAAAAAAGTTATATTATAAATTGTTTCATAAAAATATAATTTATCTATTTGACTATGTACGCTTAGCTGAACTATTAAGTATTTCTTAATTATGTATTACAGTTTTTCTTACAAGTTCAATTTGATGGACTGGAAAATAAAAACGGATTGTAAATTGAATATTTTATTCATATATAATATGAAGTTAATAAAGATCAGTTTATTATTAGGTTGTAAAATTAGTTATTAATTTGACTTAGAGTTTAATATATAGAAAATAAATTCACAGCAAATGGTCAATCACTGTATACTTTACTCTATATATATATATGTGTATATATATATATATATATGTGTACATATATATATATATATATATATATATACATAAAGTATACAGTGATATACTCTCTCTCTCTCTCTCTCTCTCTCTCTCTCTCTCTATATATATATATATATATATATATATATATATTACAGATATGTACATACAGGATATTTCCTCTTGATCATCTCAAATATCTTCGTTCTTTTTAACGATACGAGAAAATACCAAAGGAGAAAGTTGTCCGATGCGAAGGAGTACATATCATGATGAGCAAAAAATTTTTTCATATTTTTGAAATTTCAAGGTAACCTCCTGTTCAAATTTACCGTTCAAAATCTCTCCCTGCACGAAGGGAATTGGTAGCAGTGGGCGGAACTGAACGGCGTTGCAAGCACTTCCATTCCGCTTCTCTTTGTCTGTATGCATGCGTTAGTTCTCCTTCGAGTGCTCCTCCTTTTTCTCCTTTTTGTTGTGCTTTGTTAGCTTGCTTTTATATTATGCTGTAGCGAATGCAAAACGTTTCAATCTGAAAGGCTTTCTTTCTTTTTATGAGAGATTGTACAGCGTCGAATGATACAATCTTTACGTGGCCACAATAAAGTAACCTCATGCAAGATCCGTGCCTTACGAGCACATTTTCGATGCAAACATACTCAAGGCCCTCGTGGCACCTCGGATAGCACATAGCAATAGTAATCCTCCCTTTCAAACAAATCATCGAGGATACTAATCACTCATTGTACACATAAGTATAGTAATCCTCCTTTCAAGCAAATTATCGAGGATACTGATTGCTCATTACATACATATTCGGTACAGTAATCCTCCCTCCAAGTACATCATCGAGGATGCTACTCGCTAATTATATTGCTACATATATTAGGCTTTGCATTATGATAAGGTTATACATCTAGGTTATCTTTCATAATCGACTATCCAGTAAATATTATTCATAGAATGTGAATTATATAACGTATTCCTGTTTTAGAAACTTGTATCCTTCCTTGCGTTCATATAAGTTTTATTATAAGTTTGTGCATTTTATTTCACAGATCAATAAAAATTAAATATTTGGTCCTTCGAGCCGGATACGGTGAGCGACGAGAAAGGATGAGGCTTAGTCACATTTATAGTCAGTTGAACAACAGTTCGCTTTATCAGATGTCATAGCTCATGCTTATTGTAATTTTACGAAGAATGGCGTGATTAACCTAACCTCACAAGAAATACATGCACGACTCTCCATTCTTGAGGATGACTGGGAACAATTTTCTCTGGAACATAGAGCAATCACGAAAGCGATCAACGAATTGTCTTCAGACGATAAGTCAATTATTCAGGATCATCTTTATTTTACAAATAACCTATTTATCGCGACACATGAATATTATGTCGATCGAAAAATTGAACGCATTGTTTGATCAAGATCAAGGAGGCATCCCAAGTTCTTCAACATCCAACTTCATTCCCCTCGTCAGGTTATCGATTCTTTTCCATCATGCACAGCTCCCACGTATTGACCTTCCTAAATTTAATGGAACATTATCTGACTGGCTATCATTTAAAGATTTATTTAGTTCGCTTGTCATAGACAATATTATGTTATCTCCGATAGAAAAGCTTCAGTATTTAAAAACAAGTCTTCTTGGACCTGCTGTTCTTCTGTTAAAAAATACTACATTATCAACAGATAATTTTCAAAAAGCATGAGAAGCCTTAATCTCATATTATGAAAAGAAACGATTAGTTAATGCAACATTACAGTCATTACTTTCATTGAAACGTATAACTAGAGAATCAGCTAACGAACTAGAAAGACTGTATACATAGATTACGCAAATTTATAGAACGTTTGAAAATTTGAATCGTCCAGTTTCTTGGGATGACTTCCTTATCTTTATAATTGTACAACGTCTTGACTCGGAGTCCATTAAAGCTTGGGAACAACATTTTGGCTCATCCAAGGAGCTTCCATCTTGGACTGATTTCAATAATTTTCTTGTAACATGTTTATTATTTCTGAAAGCTTACGAAATATCTAGAGCTGTAAATTTTGGTCCTCAACCAAAGAGTTCAGCGAAAGCTCATTATTACGGCAAGTCAAAGGACAGCAATTCTATAACGCAAAAACAATGTCATATTTGCTCGGGAAATCATTATACTATGTCATGTCCACAGTATACAAATCAGTCAATACAACAGCGACTGGAATTTGTAAAAAAGCACAAACTCTGCTACAATTGTTTAGGTTTGCACCGCCTTGGTCAATGTAAAAGTACTAGACGTCAAAAGTGCGCTTCAAAACATCATACCACGATTCATCAGGCATCGAATTCTCGAAATATGATTAAATCTTCGCGAACAGAATCGACTGTATCCACCTCCGCATTGTCAAACACAAAGGTCTTGCATTCTTCAGTTGAGCATATTCCCAGTTCGCCTAACGTTTTACTTGTAACCGTTTTAATCAAAATTATCACATCTTCAAGAGAAACCTACAATGTAAGAGTGCTCTTGAATCAAGGATCTGAGATATCATTAGTAACTGAACGTCTCACACAAAGGTTACGTCTGCCCCGTACACCATCAATTCTCTCTCTAGTGGGAATTGGAGCAGAAATCAACCAGGACTAACATCCATCACGTTGACTACCCATTTCGCATTCAATTATAGACTTACTATTTCAGTACATATATTATCAAAACTCACATTATCTATTCCATCTGTGGCAGCCAATCCTCATGGAATCATCTTAACAACTTAGAACTAGCAGATCTCAATTACAACATTCTTGGGTCGATAGATATACTAGGACTGTGTAAATGCCTACAGTCAAATCTTAGAAGAAGGAATAATTAAAGGTTCTGCTAACGCTCCCATCGCTCAACAAACAAAGCTTAGATGGATTATTTCAGGACCCATTAATGATTAGAAGATCACAAAGATTTTATATCACTCTGGACAAAGAACTTCATGATATATTACACAAATTTTGAATTCTAGAAGAATTTCCGTTGACAAAGACCTCTCACAGTAAGTGACAAGGAATGTGAAAATCACTTCAAAGCTACTCAGAGACAATCAAGGGCGATATATCATCAAACTTCATCAAGGCACTACGACTAGCTACGAGATTGACACATCAACTCGAAACTAATTCCGATTACGCTCGTCGAATTTTTAAAGGAATACGAAAGTTTGAAACATATGCAGTTGATATCAGACGATAAACCATCTCCTGTACATTGTTGTTATCTACCTCATCATGGAGTTTTAAGAGAGCAGAGTACTAAATTAAGAGTCGTCTTCAATGGTTCCAGTCTTACCTCTTCAGGATATTCATTAAACGATCTTCTTCACACTGGGGAAAAAATTACAAACCGACTTATTTGATGTTCTGATATGGTTTCGAATGTTCCGTTACATGTTTTCCACTGATGTCGAAAAGATATTCAGACAAATAAAAGTCTATCCAGACCATTGGGCCTTTCAACATATTTTGTGGATTGATCCAGACAAGGGACTCCTCACCTACGAGCTTACCACAGTAACATATGGTTTGGTATGTGCTCCTTATATCGCAATGAGAGTCTTTCTACAACTAAAGGACGAGGGATTCAAATACCCTTTGGCTGTACCAATACTGGAAAGGGGAAGATATGTCGACGACATTTTTGGTGGCGCAGATTCTGTTGAACAAGTACAAGAAATTATCGATCAACTGATACAACTCTGCATGGCGGGCGGCTTTAATTTACAAAAATGGACGAATAATCATCCTTCTGTTCTCATGCGAGTTCCCACTGAGAAATGCATTTGAAGAAGAGAATTCTACCATTCACATTAATTACGATCTAACTGTTCACGCTCTCGGCAACCTTCCAAGGACAGTTTCAGTTCTCTTTAACATTACCTCACATTGAAGTTGT
Source organism: Acromyrmex echinatior (assembly GCF_024713525.1). Classification (NCBI taxonomy): domain Eukaryota; kingdom Metazoa; phylum Arthropoda; class Insecta; order Hymenoptera; family Formicidae; genus Acromyrmex; species Acromyrmex echinatior. Next base: position 1,257,704 of record NW_028259054.1, read on the forward strand.
AACTAAGAGATTAATCTTATCCAACATATCAAAGTTATTTGATCTACTAGGATTTCTCTCGCCAATAATTATTTCTGCAAAGATCATCATACAAGAACTTTGGACTATTAAACAAAGTGGGACGACCCATTACCTGAACCAATAGCGAATAAGTGGCAGCAATTTATGGACAGTTTGCAGGATCTGAAAACACTTACCTTTCCCTGATGGATTGGACATCTGGCAATGTGACTGAACTACATGGATGCATCTCTTCTGCGATACATCTCAATCGGCTATGGCTGTCGTATACATTCGTACTGTTAACGAACAAGGAGAAATGATTACCACTCTGGTGGTTTCTAAGACAAAGGTGGCCCCTTTAAAAAGACTTACTATTCCATGCTTGAAACTGACCGGAGCTTTTCTGCTAACTAAACTAATATTTCATTTGTTGAATGCATTGGACAAACTAAATACATCTATTTTCATGTGGACTGATTTTTCGATCACTAACACGTGGATTACCCATCATCACGATGGAAAGACTTTGTGCATAACAGAATCTGCTATATTCAAGATACTTTGTCTCAAGCAATGTGGAGACTCATTCCTGGTAATGAAAATCCAGCTGATCTAGCTATAAGAGGCTTAACGCCTCGTAAACTTGCGACACAATCAATTTGGTAGACTGGACTATTTTGGTTGTCGCTATCATTAGAATATTGGCCAGTTTCACCGATTCCAGTGTCAACAGCTTCAAAAGAAATTCTTGAAGAGAAACCGATAAAGATTAACGTAGCTACAATCGCACCTAAGTTGTGGAATCTTGTACATAAATATTCGAGCTTAACTAAACTTCTTAGGATTACAGTTCTATGTCAAAGAGCTATTGTGAAATTCAGAAAGATCTCAATTCCATCCATGACTCTTACTACCAAAGAATTACATGACGCTAAAATGTTTTGGGTAAAATTCATTCAACAATCGAACTTCCATTAAGAATTTGCAATTCTTTCAAAGGATAATACGCTGCCTTCAATCCGCTGTTAATTTACGCCTTACATCATTTCTAGAGCCTTACACCATTCCAATAGTCTTTTGCGTTTAGGAGATCGATTACAACGTTCTCTCCTTTCATCTCCTGTCAAAGCGACATCTATTACTTTTATCGAGGAACTCACCTTTAACTAAACTCATCATTGCAGGTGCACATTTGCGTACCTTACATGGCGGTACTCAAGTCACCTTGAATTATATACGACATGATTACTGGATTATCGGCGGAAGATTTCTCGTACGATCATTTATCCTTAAATGTAAGATGTGCGCGATACCGGCAACAACGATTGATGGGGCAATTACCACCAGAGAGGATAACCTCCTTCTAGACCTTTCACCCATTCAGGGGTAGATAGTATGCAGGTCCATTTGTCATCAAAACGTGGAAAGGAAAAAACGCTAAGACTTATAAAGGATATATTGCTCTTTTCATTTATTATTCTACTTCCGCTATTCTTCACTTGAAACTCGTCATCGATTACACTGCAGAAGGATTTATAGCTGCTTTTAAAAGATTTACCGCGCGACGAGATATTTGCTCCATTCTGTGAAGTGTGGAACAAACTTTAAGGGCGCAGATGCAGAATTGCAAAGATTATTCACCTCGGTTACTCAAGAATCGGATAAACTCTACTGGCTAATGATGGAACCCAATGGCGGTTCAACCCACCATCTGCCCCACATTTTGATAAATGGTAAATGGGAGACAGGAGTTAAATCCGTAAAGTTTCACCTTCATCGAATCGTAGGAAAAAACTTGCTTACATATGAAGAGTTTACAATACTATTGACTCAAATAGAGGCTGTATTGAACTCCAGGCCTTTAAGTACCTTAACTGAAGATCCGGACGATCTCCAAGCATTAACGCTTGGTCATTTTCTAATAGCTTGTGCACCTACAGTACTTTCTGAGCTATCGATTGAGCAAACCAAAATTTCTCATCTTTCCAGGCGACATTAATACGACAAATGATAGAGAGCTTTTGGACTAAATGTCTAAGGAATGATCTAAGGAATGTTTACAACGCTACTTTGCTAGATACAAATGGAACAAGCCTAGTCCTTCATTATCGCTTGGAGCATTGGTTCTTGTGATCGACGAACAATATCCACCTTCAAAGTGACCTCTTGGCTGTATCATTCAAACTCATCCTGTCGGACTTACTCGAGTAATTATTATCCAAACTCGTACCTCATTACTGAAACGTCCTGTTGGGAAAGTATGTCCGCTTCCCATTACGAAATCTTGTAAGTTCATTCCGTTCGTTAATATCATTAACAAAGGCGGGCGGAATATGTTCAAATTTACCGCTCAAAATCTCTCCTCGAAGGGAGTTGGTAGCAGTGGGCGGTATCTGCACGGAACTGAGCGGCGTTGCAAGCACTTCCGTTCCGCTTTTCTCTTTCTGCATGCATTAGTTCTCCTTCGTGTTTTTTTGTTGTGCTTTGTTAGCTTGCTTTTATATTGTGCTATAGCGAATGAAAAACGTTTCAATCTGAAAGGTTTTCTTTCTTTTCATGAGAGACTTAATAAAAGGTTAAAGAAATGAGAAAAAATATACATAATATATATGTATTGCATAATAATATATAAAAAGTATATGTAATTATATATAAAATATTATTTAATTATATATATATATATATTTATTATTATAATTATATATATATATATATATTTTTTATATATTATTATATGTATATTATTGTGTACATTTTTTTTCTCGTATCCTTAACAGGTAATTTATGTTTAAAAACAAAGCAAAAATTGTTTTTCTAATTATTTTTCAATTCTTAATATTTTTCTAATATGTCGAACAGCGATTATAAAAAAGAAAGAAAACGTGTATAGATATTTTATATATATTACAAAAAAAAAAGAATTTCAGATACCGTTCAAGAGAAGTATTAAAAAATATTCTCTTTTGTACAAATTTAGATAACTCAGAATTAATATAAAATAATAACAATGCGTTTCGAATAAATTTCTTATTTATAACAATAATAATACTTAATTCGTAAGTATTTGATTGACGATTATAATTTGATATTATTTACGAAATAAGTGAGTTGTGAATGAAGTTAACTGTAGACATGCATAATAGCCGGGCATTCGCCCATGCTCAATTTTAGCATTTTTCCGATTTTTTATTTACGAAATATTTTATATTTTATTCTGACATATATTGACATAAAATTAGGTACAAATACAAATAAGTTTCCGTTTGACAAAAGATGGCGCCACTAGCAAGCTTAAAATTTCTGATGTTAAACATTATATCGTAAGGTTGGACATCTGTCAACAACATAACCTTGAAATACTAGCGATTTTGTATCAGCATCATATATTTTTTTTGCGAAAATGCCAAGTTTTGAGCCGAATAAGCATCATTTGCGGGAACTTTTGATTTACTTCTTTAATTTGAAGAAATCTGCAGCTGAGACTCGATTGCTTGTAGAAGCATATGATGAGGCTGCCTTCAGTGAGAGAAGTTGTCGTGAATGGTTTCAAAAATTTAAGAACGATGAATTTGACATCGAAGACAAAGAACGTAGCGGAAGGCCGAAAGTGTACGAAGACGCGGAATTGGAAGCATTATTGAATGAAGATTCGTGCCAAACGCAAAAAGAACTTACACTTACATTAGGAACGACTCAACAAGCAATTTCATATCGTTTGAAATCATTGGGAATGATTCAAAAGCAAGGGAATTGGGTTCCATATGAACTGAAGCCGAGAAACGTTAAACGCCGATGTTCCATATGTAAAATGCTGCTTGTCAGGCATAAATGAAAGGGTTTTTTACATCGTATAGTCACTGGTGATGAAAAATGGATCCACTACTACTTTGGATAACCTAAAGAAGAGGAAATCATGGGGATTACCTGGCCATGCTTCAACATCGACAGCCAAGCCGAATATTCATGGAAAAAAACTCATGTTGTGTATTTGGTGGGATCAGCTTGGTGTCGTGTATTATGAGTTGCTCAAACCGAACGAAACCGTTACTGGGGCTCTCTACCGAACACAATTGATGAGATTGAGCCAAGCACTCAAGAAAAAACGCGCCACTACTACTCCAGGCATGACAAAATTATTCTCCTGTATGATAATGCTTGACCACATGTTGCGGCGCCGGTCAAAACCTACTATGGAAACACTCAATTGGAAAGTTCTACCCCACCCGCCGTATTCACCAGACATTGCTCCTTCCGATTACCATCTATTTCGATGGCGCATGGCCTGTCTGAGCAGCACTTCACATCATATGAAGATATCAAAAATTGGATCGATAATTGAATAGCTTCAAAAGATGAAGCGTTCTTCCAACGCGGTATCCGTATGCTACCAGAAAGATGAGAAAAAGTAGTGGCTAGCGATGGATAATACTTTCAATAAAACATTATGTATCGTTCTTTCACAATAAATGCTTAATTTTTGATAAAAAACGGCGGAAACTTATTTGTACACCTATATACACTCTTGTGCACCTATAATAACTCGCAAACTAACTTTTTGATAATCGTACCTTAATGCTTTAATGAGTAGAATAATGAGATAAATCAATTAGTGGAAAGAAAACATATAATTGCTTTAAAAATATATGTATGCAAAATGCATAATTTTTTTAATTAGCAATTATTTTCTTTTCACCAATTGATTCATCTCATTATTCTGTTTATAAAAATATTGAGGTATTATCAAAAATTAATAAATAGTAATAAAGCTCTGTAAGTATAAAACAATGTAATACAAAAGAAGGACAAAGAGTCAGTAAGCAAAGAACTTTAATTTAAATTAAAATTAAAAATTCATATAACAATTACAATTGACAAAAACAAACGTTTCGACTCCGATCAAGTCAATGTTGTCATAATATTTAAACATCGTTCTAAACCAAAAATATATACATAGTAATATATATATAACAATACTATTATAATTTTTAATTCCGTATTCTTCATTTTATATAGTACGCTGACTCATTTTTATCAAAAATCAAAGTAGTCATAAAACAATATTCTGGAAAAGTGACCGTGAACAAAAAAATTAATATTTAATACATACAAATTAGAATATAATAATGTACCTTGTCAGTAATATCAGTAAATGTATTGAGAGTCCATTAATAAAAAGAGAGAAAAACACAGGTAGATAGTAGTTCATATCGTGGTACAATATATTGGTTTTTTTATTTTAAGCAAATTTGTAAAAGTAACGAATATTTAATTTTCACAATGTCAGATAATGAAATGTCGAGAAAAAAAACATTTATCGAGAACGGAAAAACGGCAAAACAGGGGGGAAAACTTACGAGCGATTTGCGTAATATGCTTAGTAGGTGAAAAGGAAAAGTTTATAGATGACTTGACATATCGGAGGTTGCGTACGACTGACGGGATCATTCCTAGAGCATATGGTTTAACGAAGATTCATAAACAAAACTATCTTCTTAGAATTATTGTTTCATCTATAAATAGCCCACTATATAATTTATCATTGTTTCTGCACAACATCATTAACGATTCCATATCAGAAGCTTCTAGTTTTATAAAGAATAGTTTTGATCTAATTAATAAACTTAAAGATGTCAAACTAGAATCAGATTCTATGTTGGTTTCCTTGGATGTGGTACTATTTACTAATATACCTATAGATTTGGCATCTGATAGTGTTGTTGGAAGATGGGATTCCATATCTAAGAAAACTAAAATTCCTTTAGATAAATTTTTGATTGCCTTTCGGATAGTTTTGAATTCTACTGTTTTTATCTTTAATAAAAAAACAAATATTTGGGATCCCTATGGGGGTCACTCTTGTCACCTGTCGTTGCAAATATGGTTATGCAGGACTTTGAAAAAATTGCTATCAGAATGCTGCTTGTTCGATTATTTTATTATCGATACGTTGACGATATTATTTTGGCTGCTCCGTCTGAGAGTATTAGTGATATTTTGGGTATCTTTAATTTGTTGCACACTAGACTACAGTTCACTATGGAGATTGACATTGACGGAAAAATAAGTTTTTTTGGATACCAAGTTGATTATTGAAGAACGGAATCTTATTTTCGATGTATACCGTAAAGCAATCTTTTTTGGTACATTGCTTAATTTCTATTCACACCATTCACTTTGTCATAAAAGAGGTGTAATTTATATAGATAAGATTTTTCGTTTGTGTCATCCGAAGTTCCAATAAAACAATTTGATTGATGCTATTAATATTTTTTTACAGAATGGATATCCTTTACATTTTATTTTCTCGACTATTCATAATAGAATTAAATATCACATTAACAATATTAATAGTTTGAATAATAACAAGGATGACACAGAAATTGTTTACTATTCCATATGTCAATACAATATCTGAAAGATTCACACCTATCGTTAATATGTTTAATTGTAAATTGGCTTTTATCATTCTTAACACATAAAAAATGTCATAAAGAGAGGAAAGGATGAGTTGGAACATTTTCATAATTAAAATGTAGTTTACAGAATATTTTGTGAGGATTGTGATGTTAGTTACGTTGGTCAGACAAAAAGACAAAATTGCATGAACATGTTTCAGATATTAATATAAATTCAAAATCGTCATCAGTGATCTCCAATCACGTATTGAGGAGAATCACAATTTTAAATGGCATAAAGTGAACATATTAGATATGGAGCCTTCATACAAAAGGTTAATATCTGAAATGGTCCATATTAAAAAACAGAAACATGAAATAAACAGACAAAACGACACAAAATCTTTGCCTGAATTGTATTCTAACATTATACATTCTCTTTCTCCCTCCTAATATCTTCTTTTCTTTTCCCCCCTGTTTTGCCGTTTTTCCGTTCTCGATAAATGTTTTTTTTCTTGACATTTTGTTATCTGACATTGTGAAAGTTAAATTCGTTCTTTTGCAAATTTGCTTAAAATAAAAAACCAATATATTGTACCACGATATGGACTATCATTTACCTGCGTTTTTTCTCTCTTTTTATTGATGGATTCTCCACACATTTACTGATATTACTGACAAGTAATTACAATTACATTATTATATTACTAATTTGTATGTATTAAATATTAATTTTTTTGTTCACGGTCACTTTTCCAGAATATTGTTTTATAACTACTTTGATTTTTGATAAAAATGACTCGCAGCGTACTATACGAAATGAAGAATACAGGATTAAAAATTATAATAGTATTGTAATACATGTATATATTTTTGGTTTAGAATGATGTTTAAATATTACGACACATTGAAAATGACTCGATCGGTGTTGAAATGTTTGTTTTTGTCAATTGTAATTGTTATATGAATTTTTAATTTTAATTTAAATTAAAGTTCTTTGCTACATTACTGGCTCTTTGCCCCTTTTTTGTATTACATTATTATTAAAAAAGTAATAGTTTACGAGTTATTTAATATATTATATATATTACATATTTTATATATGCAGCATAAGATATAAAATATCTCATAAACTATTGATTTTTCGATATCACTACCTTAATACTTTTTAAGATAACAATATTGAAATTTCCGTGACAAATTCAAAAAAATAAATAAATACAAACGGGCCATTGGAAATTGGCACAGTGATCAGCCTAAGACTAGTCGAAACATGTACATTTTATTTATGTAAGATAGAGCTTTTTCAAAGCATATTACGCATTGATCACTGTGTCAATTTCCAATTACCCATCTGTCTTTATTTAATATTTTTATGATCATAATAATTAGAGGAATCATATTGTATAAAAAAATCATACAATTTAAAAAAATGGAGGTGACCTTGAAATCTAAAAAAAAAGACTTTGAAAACAATTTTTTGCTCACCATGATATGTAATCGAACAACTTCGAATCGAACAACTTTCTCTTTTGGTATTTTCTTGTATTATTAAAAACAACGGAGATATTTCAGATGGTCAAGTTAGAGGAAACACTATACATACATATCTATAACTTATATAGGGTGTCTCATTTTAAATAATGCATTAAGATTTCTCGAAAAAACTATAGTAGATACAGAAAAACTTTTGTTTCAAACAAAAATTGCATGTTTTAGAGAGGGATATAAGAAGATACTATTGATTTGACCTTGGCATCGCCAAGGTCAGGTCAAGGTCATATCGATTTTTAAAAGGAACATTATTTTTGATTTGTGGAATCTAATAGTTGGTGCTTTTCAAAACACTATAATAAAGTTATTTTTCATTAAGTACTTTTCGAGTTATAATGCTTGAAAGTTGCGGTACCGCCGGTATTAGCATTATGCAAAGTGTTCAATCGACGGCTAAAACTACTTGAATATTATTCAGGATCATATCCTGGGTAACATTTGTGAAGATCAAGGTCATTGGAGAGAGAAAGAGAGAGAGGTTGTACCTGTTATTTTCATTTTTACACTAATTGTAAGAATTTATTTTTACATAAAAATGAAAATAAGAGATACAACCTCCTTGATCTTAACAAATGTTATCCAGAACATGATTCTAAACAATATTTAAGAAGTTTTAGCCATTGGTCGAACACCTTGCATAATGCTAATGCTACTGTAATTTTTAAGCCCTATAACTTGAAAATTACTTAATGAAAAATAATTTTATTATAGTGTTTTGAAAAGCTCTTGACACCAGTTATTAGATCCTGCCATCAAAAATAGTTCTTTAAAAAAAAATTGATCTGATCATGGCGACGCCATCAAAGGTCAAATCAATGGTACGTTCTTATGTCTCCCTCCAAATCATACAACTTTTGTTTGGAATATTTTTTTGTATGTATCATAATTTTCGAGAAATTTTAATGCATTATTTAAATAGGATGATTTGTATATACATATTTATACATATATATGTATACAGTCATAAAGCATATAAAAAACTATACAAATTTTACTTAGAACATCTTTTCATATATCTTATCGTTTTGATGATAATTACTTATCTATCCGTGCACATGAGCAGTATACAATCATGATACCGAAACATATCATGTAATGTAATATTATCAAATTTATGTCTTATAATTAATGCACAGATTTTAAACGATTTATATTATCACCAATTGTTTAAATTTAACTTATATATGCCTTTCTAGTTACTTTATATGTTTATTAGTTAATAAGAGTCCTTTATTTTAATTTTAAAGATTTTATAGTGAAAAAAACATTCATTAAATATGATACTAACTTACATTTTATAAAATTTTCAATTTGTGTCATATTTAATATATATTTTTTAATGATAATTTTTAGAGATTTGTATGATGCAGTCATTTATATAAAGAATTATATAACATTTATTAACATCAGTTTATATAACATTCTGTACACATATATATATATTAGGTGTTGGAATTAATTCGTAGCGTTTTTTAATGAAAGAATGTTATTTATTTCACATGATCATTAAAAAATACATTAATGAAAGTACTTCCCATTACTTGTAAAACGCTACGAATTAATTCCAACACCTAATATATATATATGTATATGTATATGTATATATATATGTATATATATATATATACATATACATATACCCCTACATACAAATTTTTATTTTTCACGTTTCCGCTCTAGAAAAAAAATTACATGATCGATATCAGGATTGTACATCCAAAATAGATGTAATTTTAGAATGGTAAGAAATTTCGTGTCCATGCAGCACAGAACGTTGAAGGAATGTTGCTGAGATGTTGTAATGTTAAATGCTAAAGTATCAATATTTTATTAATGTTGTATTTGTAATATTGATGGATGATGATTATCCGTTTATCTGAGTCTCTGGATATCCGAGATAGAAATAGATCCGAGATAAAATATCCGATTGAAGCGATTTCGGATCCGAATCTATTTCAAACCGTTTAGATATCCAAATCGTTAAAGTTTAATGATTAAATCGTTTATTATTCGGATTTCAGATCTCTTAATATCTTTCTCTATACAGGGCGTGTATATGTATATGTATGAGAGAATGAGGATGGAAGAGAAAGGGAAGAGGGGGAGAGAGAGAGAGAGAGAGAGAGAGAGAGAGAAGCAGCATTTATGCGCTCTGAAACAAGTCTCCTCAAGCATAGAGATACAAAGAATCAGTTTATAATGTTTATATACAGAGAAAATCATATTACTAAATAAGCAAAATATTAAACAAAAGAGAAAAATATGCTAACACATATATCATTAAAAATGTGAGATTTACGCGAATAAGAAACACACATGCGTAGAAATAGAAAATGCCAATAGTTATAACTCTAACTAGAAAATAAGCATGCCAACCTTAACTCACTTAGAGCATTAATATGCAATAGAAAATATTTTATCACAAAAGAAAAATACTTAATATAATAAAAAATTCAATGCTTTACAGATGCCCCTATGATTTTGAGAGTAAATGCGTATAGAGCTTCTGCTTAAAACGTTTATCGAATATGATGAGTGCAAGTCTGGTCCACAAACTTATTGCAGTTGAATGAAAAGATTGTTCCACAAATTTATTGCAGTCGAACGAAAAGATCGCTTATTATATTCGGTACGACACTGTGGCAGGATCAACAGATCGCCAAATGCTTTGGTCTGTCTGCTCGCTACCTCCGAACGACATGTGAAGCCAGTGAGAAGAGCCCGAGGCTGTCCTTAAAATATTATATAGGAGACAGCAGACGAAGTACTGCCTTCTCACGCTGACCTTTAACCAGCGTGCACACTTATAATAAGGCGTGATGTAGGCATCCTTTCTTACGCCATAAATAAATCTTAGGAAAGATGGCCCTGACCTCCTGTTCCACCATCATATCCGTGAATGCAGCACAGCAGTAGTCCAAGTGAGGGAGGATCAAAGCAGCAAGCAGCCTAAGCCTGAGTAGTTCAGATATCAAATGACAATTTAAGTTAGTATCACTCTAATTTTTTTTGACCAAAGCTTAATCAACTATTGAAATTATGTTCTCGTTTATTGTTTCTATTGTTTCCATCAGCCTATCCGACTTATAATCCATATAAATAATCAAGTCGAATTCATAAAAATTGTATTTGCAATTTCTTAAATTATTCTTGAAGTACGAAAGATATAGACTAAAAAGTGTAGGCCCAAGAACAGAACTCTCCGGGACTCCAACAATAACGCCGACCGGGGCGAACGCAGTACCACTCACTCTATGCCTAACCATCTGTGTCCCATCTGTAAGATATAATGCAACCTATGTTAGCACCGAGTAAGATAGATCCATACCCATGAGCTTGTTTATCAAGATTTCGTGACACACTCTGTCAAATGTTTTCAAAAAGTCGAACAGGACGCAAACAGTCACCTCCTCCAATCTGCTGCCTATCGTATATTATCAAGTGTTCTAATTGAACATGTTTGGGTAGAATGAACCCTCCTGTAAGCAGCTTGACGCGAATCGAGTAAGTCCGATCTCTCAAAGAAAGAGCAAAATTGTTTACATGCAATTTTCTCCAGTGTTTTCGAATACAGGGAGTAATACAGGGAGCATCGAAATTGGCTTGTAGTCATTAACAGTTACAGGATTATTAACTTTAGAGACTGGACACACCATTACAGATTTCCACTAAGCAGGAAAAACTTCATGCATCAAAGAGTTATAAATGTGTTCAAGTATAGGTAGAATATATGATGCTATTAATTTCAGCAACCCGCGTAAAACATCTGATCCAACCGCATCAGATTTAATCGAACCAAGTACTCTACAAATGTCTATAGGTGTAGAATAATTAAAGTAAAATTTTCTGTCGTTCAATTCTGTTTCCATTATTAGATCAATTCTATTGGCGCTATGATCTCTTATATGAGCAAAAAATTCATTAAGTTCATCCATTGTGTACCAAAGCCGAGAATCGCCACTTTTGGCCTTAACTAGACTCAAGTGTCTCATTCTGCTCCAGATTTCTCCAGAGTTTTGGAGCTGCTAAAAACCAATATGTAATAATCACTTTTAGCTTTTCTTACTGCAGCCTGCACTTTATTTCGGATCAGCTTAAAACTCCGACGACTTTCACTGTCATCCCTTCTGCGCTACACTCTTCTGGCAAGATCCCGCTCTCGCATAGCAATCCTAAGCTCAGGAGTCATTCACGGGGCAGGCATATTTTTGTATCGAACTTTCTGCAGTGATATATGGTTATTGTAACAGGCAAGCAGTCTCGAGTTTAAAATGTCTACCTTCCGTTCAATGAACGAAGCTTCGAACAACCGACGACCAATCAAGATCTGCACTTCTGAAAGAAAGACCTCTTCATTAAAATATTTGAAGTTCCGACACATAATCAAACGATCTGACCGTTGTTGTATCTTAATTTTATGTCTGATGGATATCAGTAAAAATTTGCATAGTCAATAAAGTTTTTTAACTGAATACTATCATACGTATCACTAAGCATATCGGCATTAAAATCACTGAAAATAATGGCGTGCCTAATAATATATAATTAGTTTGGAGATCCAGGAATAAATTTTGAAATATCCCGTATTAGGAGGTCTATAGTAAAACACTCATTTGAAATGCTTTTAGATCGTGCCAAACGTTGTATTGAGTCCGACGGGGACTACTTTGAATAAACAATTTGAATTTGAAAAAAAAAGTAAACAGTTGTTGTTTTATTTCAAAAGTTGGGAAAATTTTGGGACGCACCTTGTATACTACACCCAGTAGAAAGTTAGACGAGAACTCACATCGAATTTCCGCAATAAGAAACTCAGGCCTCCCTCTGCAGCCAGTAAGAACTCTTCAGAACAAGTAAGAAGAGATGTCCTGAGGTAACTGCGCAAGTAAAAGGCAACCTCATCGCCATGCCCACTCGATCCCATCTGAGCAATGAAAATCCTAAGCAAGGAAGACCTATCATAGTATCCGACATCTCAGGTCTCAGCTACGTCTCGTTATGCAGATAATGTGATAATCCGAAGTCGCGAAAAAGTTCACAAATTCATAATGTGCCACCAGAGATTGATAGTTTATGTGACAGATTTTTAACTCGTCAAAGCTTCCTGAATTAGACATATTTAATATAAGTAATTTTATCTTTTTTTATTCTGCTGTCCAAAATTGGACATCTACTGGACATCCGTTACAGAGTGCGTTAAGTCATAAAAAGAACTTCTAGTGTGTACACAATTTCCAGATCTTGGCGGTCTATTTTCTTTGTAGAATCTTTCATTTCATGTGCTCCCGAGCAGTGACCACACATTGGCGCAGCCTTACAGTCTTTTGCCATATGACATCTATATCACTGCAATATATGGTACGTACATAGTCGGCAAACATGCAGCATATCGCAGATATACGAGGACAAGGTGAAAAGTAACCGACCTCAACATGAAAACATAAATTATGTACAAAGTTTTTAGTTAAGTACCAAGTGTTATATATCAAATTACTCGTATTAAAAATATCTATAATTTATACTTTGACCACTTTTCTGAACAATTCATAGCTAAAAAGTTAGAGTCAAAAATATGTTAGCGCTTTTTTTCAAATCTGCCGCAGCAACTTATAAGGCTACCGAGTCTATGCTAACCTGTAGAGAAAAATGGTCAAGGCAGAAATTGTAGCCGCCTTTAATGTGAGCAATATGATATATAACACTTGAATATATACCGAAAAGTTTGACTTCGATGGCATCTTCAACAACAAGTCATACTTTTTTTCTTAAATTTTCGTTTTTTGCTTTTTTTCTTCTTATGGTTTTTTGGCTATAACTTTTTAGCTGTGAATTGTTTAGCAAAGTGGTCAAAGGAGAAATTATAGATATTTTCAATGCGAGTAATTTGATATATAACACTTGGTACTTAACTAAAAACTTTGTACATAGTTCATGTTTTCATGTTGAGGTCGGTTACTTTTCACCTTGCCCTCGTATATAGCCGCTTTTAAGAATCCTTCAAACAGTAGCTGACACTTTCAGAATGCAGCTCGTGTATTTCCTATTTTTTTTCGGCATATATTTGTATATCACCTTCAAATCATGATCGGTAACGCCTTCAATATTTTGGGCAATAACTTCGTTTTTTATTTTTTCGAATGTCATGTCAATAGGCACTCCATGAACAATGATTTTTTATTTTACCTTGATGTTCTTCAACAAGTCCAGCCTCAGCAAGCTCCGAACAAGATTTTAATTTCAGATCAGGCTTATTTGTTTCAATTCTTTGTTCGGAGCATACACGATCTTATTGATCTTAAGCGCACACCGCATCAATTTGAGAACGTTAAGCACAGTTCTCTTATCCTGTGATGATACAAATCTGTCGGCATATTTGTCTTCAGACACTATAAAAAAGTTTGTAAATCTTCCAATGTTAGCTCTCAAGACCCATATATCTTGGACGGAAGAGATTTTACTGCCGATCTCATACGAGCCCGCGTTAACGCCCTCACGAATCTGATTTTAGTCAAGTCTACTTTTTCATAGTCAGTTAAGGCTTCTTGAATGACCTTCTTCCAATAGATTCAGAATCGTAAACACCTCCAAAAAGACATCCCTATAAGCATGTAACGCAGCGTCAACCTGATCTCTTCTCTCCTCAATTTCTTTGCTAACCACATAGTATGTAATATTACAATAATATTGCAATGAGATTACAACTTGCAATGCAATATTACTAATTAAATCCTATTAAGATATTACATTGTGATGTATCACAATATATTGCAATAATTTTGTTGAGATATTACATTTATATGTATGTCACATATATGCATGTGATATATCATCTTGCAATATTACTACATGTCGTTTAAACATTGCAGTGCGATACATTGCAATGCAATATTACCACAATATCGTTCAAATATTGCAATATGATATGTCGCACTAAAATATTACCGCAATATCGTTCAAATATTGCAATGTGATATACTGGAACGCGACGGCCCAGCTGAATACCATTCCAAAAGATGTGTTCCAGAAATGTTTCCAACAATGCCGGGACCTCTGTAAGAAGTGTGTGTATTACCGAGGGGACTATTTTGAAGGAGATTAGAGTAAATGTATTGTATATGAATAAATGTATTTTTGCCGACTAAAGATTCGATATTTTTTGACCACATCTCGTATCACATTATAATATTACTGCAATATCATTCAATGGTTGCAATATGGTATACTGCATTGTAATATTACAGCAATACCGTTCAATTATTACAATTTGCAGTTTATCGCATTGCAATATTACTGCAATAGCGTTGAAATATTACAATGTTTTTTATCATAATGCCATTTTTCTAAGATATGAATAATACTATGTTTTTTGATTTTTTATTATTGCTTTATAAATATTAAGTATAATATTATATATAAATATTAAGTACAATTTTTTTATTTCTTTAATATTCAATATTTTTCTTCTTAATTTTTTTTATTATGCGGAGCCAAATAATACATCTTTTTTTTCTTTATATGCTTATCCATTAATGGATGTTTGTAATCACATTTTGCATCTTCTCTCTGTTCCTCGCTGTATATATCAATTCTTCCACTGTGCACAGTCCTATCCATTGCTTTATATTCCGGAGTCAAGATAATGTCTTACGTCTCACTCCTCTTCTTCCTTCAATCTTTCCCTGTATAATTCTTTGTAGCAGTTCATATTTTGTATTGCGCATGATGTGTTCCAGATATGCCGTTTTCCTCCTTTTTATCGTAGTCAATATTTCTTGATCTTTATGCATTCGTCTCAAGACATCTTTGTTGATGACTCTCATCGTCTACAGTATCTTAAGGACTCTGCAATAGACCCACATTTCAAAGGTTTCCAGTCTATTCATTTCGAAAACTTTCAGTGATTATCTCTTCACTCCGTACAAAAGCACCGACCATATATAACATTTAATGAATTTAATTTTCAGATTTACATCGAAGTCCGTATTAGAGAACTTTTTTAAATTTCATGAATACTCTACGAGCTGTCTCTATTCGGCATTTTACTTCTATTTTTGACGTTCAATCTGCACACAACCATGTTTCTCGATATTTAAACTTGCTCACTCGCTCTATTGGTCTGTCTTCTAGTGTTAAGCTGACGTTTCTGAATATGTCTCGGGTAATAACCATTTTGTTTTCTTAGTATTGATATTTAATCCCATGTCTTTATTGTTGTCCTACCATGTTAAGAAGTTGTTCCAGATTGTCTATGTTGTCTGCAATCAACATTGTGTCATCTGCGTATTGAATGTTATTTAACTATTCTCCATTGACCTTTATGATCTTCTCAATGTCCCCGAGCTCCTCTTGGAAAATAATCTCAGAGTATAGGTTAGACAGAAAGGGTGAGAGAACACATTCTTATCGGATGCTTCTGCAAATTTCAACTGCGCTGGTTTCCTCTCCATCAATTCTGATTTGTGCTTTTTGGTTCCAATATAAACTTTCGATACATTGGATGTCTTTTGTATCCATGTCAATTTTTCTGAGTACCTCCATAAGCATGTGACATTGCATTCGAAGGTCTTCTCATAATCTATGAAACACAAACATCATACAAACACCATATATCTTTTCTCTGGTCATAATAATTTTGCACCAGAACTTGTGTTGCTATTATTGATTCTCTCATATTTAGCCCTTACTTGAACCCAAACTGCGAATTACTGAGGCTCCTCTCGCCCTTCTTGAAAATTCTTTGATATAAAATTTTTAGGAATAGTTTTACAGAATGACTCATAAAACTAATTAATTTATGATTTGTATATTTCTTCGCATTGTTCTTTTTTGATAAGAGAACAAAGCCATTGAATCGAAAGAAAACCATTGATCAGGATATATTCATGTGTTGTATATTTTATTGAAAATTTTAAAAAGAAGCGTCATTCCTTTCTTATTCAATAGCTTTAATAGTTCCGATAGCCCTTTATCTGGACTTGTTACTTTGTTTGAGGTTTTTCAATTTTCCTCTTTGTGATTGTGTAGTCCAGTAAAATTGTTATTGTTTATCTCTATCTATTGTTTACCTCTATTGTTTGTCTGTCTAGTCTCTCATCTGCAAAAAGACTTCTCACGTAAATGATATATCATTGAAATATATAATATATACAAGTTGGTGTACCAACATTCGCCGTTCAAAATACAATATAATACCCAAACTGTTTGTTGCAGTAATATAACGTGGAAATAACGAATAATATAACACAACAATTATTTTTATGATATAAAACTGTTACATATCATGCATAGAATTATGTAATATTACAATATTTACAGTATGAAATACTGCAATTTAATATTGTTATATCAATGTTGTATTAATTTTTTCTGTACATATTATATAATTCAGTTACAAAACATGATTATTGAAGAAACTTCCGTTGCGATAGTTTAAAAACAGTTTCAAACAATTATTATATCTGTTATTATATCTGTTGGACTAGATTATTACAGTGAATTAGATTTTAGCTTAAATTATATGTTTAGTTTATACACACGCACGCACGCACGCACGCACGCACGCACGCACGCGCGTGCGCGCGAAAATGAAATATTGCCCACTGATTTGTCCAAAACGTGATAGTACTCAAGAAATAAAAACATACGCATTTTTAATTAAAATGAAGTTATTATATATTTTTAAATATTTTGTTATATGTTATGTATTTTAACTTTACAATATTGTATTCTGTACAATTTGTATTCTGTACTGTGTACAATATTCTACTGCAGTGTAATAATATTACTTGAAAATATATTTATTACATTGCAGTAGAGTATTATACCCTGTAGAATTGTACAATTATATATAGCACATATTTTGTATAAATATTACAACATATTGTACATTATAATTCCTATATTTAGTAATTATATCTTGCATGCAGTTATGTTTTATACGAGTATACTTTATACACTTATATTTTTATGTAGACTTTTACATTTTAACTTTATATTATTCAAATAAAACAAGTAACTAAACTCTCGAGAATGTCGAAAAACAAAACCAAGGGCCAATGAGAGTTTTTTGCGCGGTTGTTAATGCGAAAATAAATATTATTTATTGTCGTTATTGTCGAAAAACTATAGTATAATTGGTTACGCATAAATGTTTCGGTCTACTTCCGGGCCATCATCAATATGTCTAAACGTATGTTGTAAAATTCTCATTTCTTTATGACGAGACGATAGAGTGGCAATTCAATCTCCTTCTTCTATTGGCAATGATTGACAATTTACTTGACTTCGACTCTGATTCCGAACAACGTACAGTATCTCTTGCAACTAGGAGAAAACTTTTTAATGCGTCCTTCTAATTGTAAAAGAATTATTTTGGAATTTATAAAAAACATCGAAAATAGTCTTAAATTACATAATAAATTACACGTAAGTAAACGATTAGACGTTAGGAACCGAATCATACCAATTATTAATAATCTTTCATCGAGTCTTAGTCTGATTGATTCTTTGAAGGATAAGCTTACAGATATGTAGAAAACAACAAAATCATTTTTGAGGAACAACCATGATATTATGATTATTAGAGCCAATAAGGATAATGACAGTGCAATGAGAAAGGAAGACTACAGACAAAAAAATGCTTATATTACTGAGTGATGAAAATACATATGAAATAGTTAAAAAAGATCCTATTACATTCTAGAAAACTGAAAGAGTTACTTATTAGATGGAAGAAAAAAAGAGTTCATTTTGCAACAGATTTAACATTGCAACAGATTGTAATAAATTGTACAACAGAAACGGGGTATTATCTGGCGCTTACGCTTCCAAAGATCCAGGGTCGCCTCTAAGAATTATCATCTCTGTTATTGATAATCCATTATATTCTTTAGCAGTATTTCTATATATAAAATATTTTATAAAATTAGGTGTTAACTCATTCAGTTATATAAAAAATAGTTTTCATTTGATTGAAATTTTGAGTAAAAAAACATTAGATAATTTTATTTTAATTTCATTTGACGTGTTTTCCTTTTTACAAACATACCGATTGACTTGGCTCTTGACAACATCTCTAACAGATGGTCTGCAATTTCAAAAATATGCAATATTTCAAAAGATGATTTTTTTATCTCCCTACAATTAGTTCTTAATTCTTCATTTTTTTTCTTTTGATAATATTATTTACAAACAGAAACTTGGAATGCTCATTTGGGCTCACCTCTATCATCAGTAAGTGATAGATAGTTTAGTATTACAAGATCTGGAGAAAAAGGCTTTAAATACTTTACTATCTCCTCTTACTTTCCTTCTCCCACTTTTTTACTATCTTTTTCCTTCCTTCTCTGAATGTTAATTTTGTGATTCCATTATGTCTCAGAACACCAAAGAGACAAGATTTTGTTTTATTTCTTTTCGCATTGTCTCTAATTTTAACGTACTATTTGTACCCGAAACTCTTTTTATTTTTTGACTTAAAGTATGTTATATTAAAGATATCATTATTTTTAGCTGTTACTATTTTATAAAGTTCAATTAATATACAGATACACTTTTTGCAATCTTAACGTTCATTAATTTTGCTATGTATCATCTCATATATTACATTTTTTTGTATATTAGTCTTTAATGGTTATCTGATTTTTTTCTTTCTTTTTTTTTTATTGTTACCTAGCACTATAATTCCGTTATATTATAATTTATATTCAGTCACATTATTTGCGCTATAATTTCACTTATATTATACATTTTTCTACAGGATCAGACTCATATTTGCGTTCTCCGTTCACTTTTAAAAAGGACATTTATTCGGTTTACTAAAATTGATATTATAAGCATTTTAATGACTGACTGCAAATAGCTTTTATTATACGTTATACATTATACCTACGTACATTATAACTACATTATGATATTCGTTTTCATGTTACCAGCGTCTGAGCGAAATAGATAATTTATTATGTTTTTGTTTTTTCCGATTGTAACTATTATGTATGTTTTTAACATTGAAAACGATTGCAATCGAAACGTCTGCTAGTTTTCTATATTAAAAAATTTTAATTTAAAACATTTCTGTTTCTTTTATTATTTTTTTACATTCTATATTATCATGTTTAATTTTATATAATAATTTTTGGTTCGTAGTTCTCTTTTTTCTTTGTTTTATTAAATACTTTAGCTTTCTATATCCTCTTTTACATTCACGTAAATGACATTGCAATGAGACCACCAGCAAAAAAAAAACAGAAATATTATAAGTTTTCAATTCGTTTCATCTTCGTTCACAATTATAGTTCATAATTGAAATTGGTGGCGACAGATTAAATTATTCAGATATTACTATTATCAAGAATAACAATATTTTTATATAATTGGTATCACAAACCTACTTTTTTCGATAAGTATCTGAACTTCTTTTCTCAGCATCTTATTTCACAAAAGAGAGATACGATCATAGGAATGGTTGATAAAGCCTTTTTGCTATTTCAACCTAAATATCATAAAAAAAACTTGACTTTTGTCATAGAGACACTTTTAAATAATGACTATCCGATTGATTTTATTTTTAACACAATTAATGAGCGCCTAAAATCTTTATTGAGTAACAAAACCTTAAAGCGAAACATAAATGATACTTCCGATGAAGATATTGTTAAGAAATCATGGTTTATTCCATTTGTTTCGGAGATCTCATACAAATTCAAGGACATAATTAAAGATCTTGATGTTGACTTTGTATTTTTAGTCTGAAGTTCAATTCTTTTATTAAAACACATAAAGATCTTTTACTTAAGAAAGCAAAAAAGAACGTAATTTACAAGATATATTGCAAAAATTGTGATTATTCCTATGTCGCAGACAGGAAGGACTTTAAAAACGAGAATCTCGAAACATTGTGATGTCATCCGAAGGAATACAAGTAATCATTCTGCTGTTATTATTGAACATAGATTGAATCTAAATCATGATTTTGATTGGGAAGGCACAGAAATTGTTGATCAGAAATGGTTTTTGTACAAACGACTAGTATCTCGGAAATACTACATATTCAGTTGCAAAAAAAACAGCCTTAATTTGCAATTTGACACCGAATTTTTACATCACTCATACATTTCGATTCTTAATAATTTACATTGACTTAAACTGCGCGCCGTTTTTGTTTTTATTATTTTTAAGTAACAGTCTGATATGTTGATAAGATCTGTTTTACTTATTAGTTTATACACTGTGTATTATCTTTAATTCATTTAAATATTGACCGTCACAATATTTGAAACGGTTGTAGTGAATTTATATTGCTAAATATGAATAATTTACGGATCCTTTGTCTTTCGACTTTGATTGATTTTTGATGTTCATATCTTTCATAGCTATATGGGTGAGTGCATTAATTTTTCTTTATAAAAAATAATTGGTAACGTTTTTTATATCTGCAAAGATTTTTATCTGTTTAATCGTTGCCACTGGAATTGTCAATAGAATAAGGAGATTGAGTTGCTACTGTACCGTTTCACCATGAAGAAGTCAGAATTTTACAACATACGTTCAGACATACTGATGATGGCTCGAAGCAGGCCGAAACATTATGCATAACTAATTATACTATAATTTTTCGACAATAAACGATTTTTATTTTCGCACTAACAACCGCGCAAAAAACTTTCATGGCCCTTGTTTGTTTTTATTTATTATTCATTAATTTATTTATTAATCGATGATGTATTAAAAGAACTATTACATATTTTTCAAAATTAGAATTAGAAATTAATAACTTTAAAACTAGTAACTTTAAAATTGGTAACTTTAAACACTTTATTTGTATCTCTTTAGCTGAAATAGTAATAGGTTCAGAAGCAAAAGGATTACAAATATGTTTAGATTTTGAGAATCACAAAATTCTAAAAGAAAAAAAGACTGTATTAATAATTCTCCTATCGCAAAGATATACATCATTTTCATACATCATATCGTAACACATAACGCTTATTATCGATACGTTGATGATATTATCTTAGCTGCTCCGTCTGAGAGTGTTGGTGATACTTTGGATATTTTTAATTCGTTGCACACTAGACTGCAGTTCACTATAGAGGTTGGCTTTGATGGAAAAATAAGTTTTTTAGATACTATGTTGATTATTGAAGAACGGAATCTTATTTTTGATATATATCGTAAAGCAATCTTTTCCGGTAGATTTCTTAATTTCCATTCACACCATCCACTTTCTCATAAAAGAGGTGTAATTTATGGAATTGTGGACAAGATTTTTTGTTTGTATCATCCAAAATTCCAACGAAATAATTTGATTAAATGCTATTAAGATTTTTTTACAGAATGGGTATCCGTTACGTTTTATTTTCGACTATTCATAATAGAATTAAATATCACATTAACAAGATTAATAATTTTGAATAAGAATAAGAATGACACGGAGAGATTTTTTACGATTTCATATGTTAATACGATATCCGAAAGATTTATACCTATTGTTAACATGTTTAATTGTAAATTGGCTTTTATCATTCCTAACACATTAAAAAGTTTCATAAAGAGAGGAAAGGATGATTTGAAACACGTTCAGAATCAAAATGTAGTCTACAAAATATCTTGCGAGGATTGTGATGTCAGTTATGTTGGCCAAACTAAAAGACAATTAAAGACCAGATTGCATGAACATGTTTCTGATATCAATATAAGTTCAAAATCTCCATCAGTGATTTCCAACCATCGTATTGAGGAGAATCATAACTTTAAATGGGAAAAAGTGGATATATTAGATGTAGAGTCATCATATAATAAAAGATATCTGAAATGGTTCATATTAAAAAACAGAAACATGGAATAAATAGACAAAATGACACGGAGTCTTTGCCGGAATTGTATTCTGACATTATACATTCTCTTTCTCCTTCCTAATATCTTCTCTCCTTTTCTCCCCTATTTTGCCGTTTTTTGTTCTCGATAATGTTTTTCTTCTTGACATTTCGTTATTTGACATCGTGCAAATCATGCTTGTTACCTTTGCAAATTTGCTTGTAATAACTTATTAAATAAAAAGACTATTATATTGTACCACGCGAAATGGATTACAATCTACATGCGTTTTTGCTCGTTGTTTATTAATTATGGACTCTTAACACATTTACTAAGATACATTATCGTATTACTAATTTTTATGTAATTAATATTAATTCTTTTTGTTCACGGTTACTTTTCCAGAATTTTCTTATGACTTAATTCTTGTTAATTCTCGATAAAAATGACTCGCAGCGTACTACACAAAATGAAAAATTTGATATTAAGGAATTATAATAATATTGTAAGATCATGTGCATATTTTTAATTTAGAACGATGTTTATATATTTTAAGATTACATTGAAAATGACTTAATTGGAGTTGAAACGTTTGTTTATTATAATTGTTTTGTATTAATTTTGCTTATTTAAATTAAAATTCTTTTATATGTTATTGGCTCTTTGTCCTTCTTGTATATTACTTTTATTATAAGTACAGAGCCTTTTTAATATTTTTTAATTTTAAAATTATGCAATACAATATTTCAAAAATTAATCCATTTTTATTATCTAATTGCTAACATATTGTATTGCTTAGCATTATATTCTAAAATACATACGATAAAGTTATGGTAAAAAAATATTCGGGGGCTCAGAAAGCACATCCAAAAAAGTTTGGGAATCTCCAGGAGACTCGGCTACTCGATTTATAAGAAGAAGTACTCGTGTATTTTTTCTTATAGAACTTCGGAACATTTTCTCCTTACAGAAAGCGTATCTCTTTCGTGGCGGTGCCGCATATTTATTTATTGAATTGTAATTTTGCAATAACATATTGCAATATTTTCTACAAAATTAAAATTACAATATTTTGCAATATTGTAGCAATATTTTCAATAAAATATTATAATTTTAATAGTGCAGTAATATCCCTGCAATTTTTGTAATATTATGTATTATTGAAATATTGTTATACTATTGCTGCAATATTTCGTGCTGAAGGTAAATACGCAGCCCAGTCACAAGAGGGATACGCTAAGAAAACGTCCAGCAATTCTATAAGAAGCAAATCGAGCTTGGCGTGTTTTCTGGAGATTCTCAACCTTTTTTGCTTTCTAGGCCTCTAAATGTTTTTTTATCGTGTCTTTATCATGCGTACTTTAGAGTGTAATATTAAGCAATAATACTTTAGCAATTAATAAACATCGCAGATATATTATAGATAAATTTTTTGCGGACATTTATTATTGTAGCAATATTTATAATATTATTGTAGCAATAATATTACTATGCAATATTATTACAGTACATAGAAATATCGTTGCAATGTTGCACAATATTAGCGTAATGTGTAGAAATATTGTTTAATATTGCAGTAATATTACAAAAATATTGTTGCAATGAATTTGCCGAAATATTTAATATTGCAGTGATTTGTACAATATTATTCACAATATTATCATGTAACATTACAGCAAATTTGTAATATTACTGCAAAATTATTACTATATTACATGCTGTGTGGATAGCAAGAATCTCAGCAAATATATAACTGTTATATTGCTGTAATAAAACAGAATATAACTGGTAATATAACGTTGATTATATGTAACATACATGTTAGTTATAATATCCCACTCACTGCAAATTACAGTTATATAATAAATATAACAATGTAATAAACATTATATAACTGATTCATAGTTACAGAAAAGGTACAAAATAATTACATACATGCTGAAATGACTTAATATAAATAATTCCAATGTTATATTATTATTATATAATGAGTTTTATATTATAGTTACGTAATCTCATTTATATACTTTATTAGAATGATCACACATAAAATGATATATAAGCTATATATAAGCATTGCATAAGATCGCTAGACCAGCATCTTAAATATAAATCAATATGATATCTTTATACTAGATGATCCAATGGCCTTAAGGGGATGCTGGAGTGTCCTGTTTTATCATTAAATATTAAATACTTCTGTGTTTATGGATAGAAAAATCATTCTCCACAATTAAAGTATCGACAACAACGCAATTCGCTAGCTACATTTGAATACGAAAAACGAAAGAAAATTAAAGACTTACAGTTTTGTTATCGGCTTCTGCAGTAAACACATCACAATATGTGTTGCAAGAGTTTCAGATCTTGCACGTTCATAAAAAGTAGCTGGCGAATTGCGGAAAACCTAAATGAACAATTCTATGCTTTTAGAAACGCGGTAGGAGTTTTAGTATAAGAGAAAAGTGTATCCGAAAATTTCGTTTGTATATTATAGTGAAATTGACGTGAAGCCATGAAACTAAGTAGTATTTTAGTTCCGCAATATTCCGACAGCGGCGCTGTCATGAAAAGTGCGTCGCTGAACCATAGAAATGATCTGAATTATCGACCTACTCAGGCCCATATCAATAAACGTGCCCTGGTCAAAGTTTTTTCTTTTGAGAGGAAAAATAATAATAAAATAAATATGATATTAGTTATTTCAATTTTGTTGAAATAATTTCTTCTTAAACAAGAAACATACCATATTACAGGGTGGGCCATCTATTGGTACGTTTTTGAATTTCGTCGTATGGCAACACCGAACGAGCTACAGACCCGAAATTTTAACAGTTTATTAGTCATACCGTCCGCGGCACGAAACAACATGTTTTCTCTTGAAGAGCGTTTTGAAATTTTAAAAACTTATTTTCAAAGTCAGTGCTGTGTCGCCGAAACTGTACGAATTTTGAAAAGAAATATGGGTCGTGATAGAGCACCCACCGAAGGAGCTATACGCAAATTGGTGAGGAAAGTTCGTGAGAAAGGGATGTTAGTGGATGACATTATATTACGACTGTTTTGAGTGAAATTGGCGCCGAGGTAGTCCAAAATGTCATTAATAATTGGGGTGACCGAATGGCATACTGTAAGGCCAGTAGAGGGAGCCACATGAACGAAATCGTTTTTCATTCTTGACGCGGATACTTTTAGCTTCACAACAAAAAAAAAATTAATAAAAAATATCAATGTATGCTCATTTGATCGCATTTTTAAAAACGTACCAATAAATGGCCCACCCTGTATTTACATATGAAGATAATTATTTTGATTATACTGTTCTGTCTTTTACATACATTTTATTTAGTAAATTATTGATGCATATATATAAAATAACACATATATATATATATGTATATGTATGTATGTATATATATATATATATATATATATATATATATATATATATATTATATATAATAGCATAAATACACACGCGTGTGCGTATGTATGCGTGTGAGCGCGCGCGCGCGCGCGTGTGTGTGCGTGTACATATATATAACACATGTCTAAACTTTATTTACTGAATTATTTACACATGCATATATCAAGGTTCGGAACGCGATGTGTGTTTCGGTTGAACTTCCTTTCTGCTCGGATGTCGGAACGACAAGCGGCAATCTCGTAGTAGCATATAAATGAAATTTTCGAATACTCTTTGCTCTTATACTAAACCTCGTAACTCGTTTCTGCATAGTATTGTTCTTTGAGGTTTTCTGTAAATCGCCAACTACTTATGCAAGGTCTGAAATTATTGTATACAGCACATTTTAGACTCGACTCGGATGTCGAATCTTAATAAGAAGCGCCATTCCTCCTATCGGTCGCGCGCAAACGAAGTAGTATCGCTATTCAACTATAGAAATGGATTGAATCATTGTAAATAAAACCAGCAATATGTTATCAGCCGGAAACGCCATAATAATATATTTTTGTATATATATAGAAATATATATCAGGATCGTTGTTTAGAGAAGGAATTGTGTGTCCTTGCTGCATCGACGATGATGCCAGAATCGATAGAAATCACATGCTTGAATTGCAGAACGAATTATTGAAACAGAAGTACGACAGAGTGAGACAGAGAAAAAACAAAAAAGGATAGAAACTCCGATTGTAATCGGTGAGACTCCGCATGCCGAGCTGGTCTCGTCGAACGAAACAGCGAGTCTCTCCTTTAGAGTCTCTCTCTCTCTCTCTCTCCCTCTCTCTCTCCCTCCCTCCCCTCCCCTCCCCTCCTCTCCTCTCCTCTCCTCTCCTCTCCTCTCCTCTCCTCCCCCCCATCTCTCTACGGTCGCTTGTTTCTTTCTGGAAAATTTCAGCCGCTCAACATGTATAATTAAGAGGAAAAAGAACATTATAGATAACATATAAGTTTTAATAAATTATGTTAATCCTATATCCCTCCAATTTATGTATAATAACAAAAATAATTTCAAAACACGATAATTTACGAGATATTGATATTTCCATGATTTTCCATGAGCGTTATATGTATATAACATACATTATACAGTCAATAGTCACATGCATAATTTTCGTACGATGCTGTACGTTTATGAAATGTATATAAGTATATCATATTCGAAGCAAAATGTTTTAGCGAATGTATACACTTATAGATCAATGTGTATGTTGACTAACAGCAAGTTACAATAAGTATATTTTTACTAAATACATTCTGACTCTGACTTAGATATATCTTCGGATGTAACCATGTATTTGAAATACATGTATATACGTATGTGATAGCACTTTTTCCTTTATTCTCAATACTATTTTAACTTAGGATGTAACATGTATTGTCAGTACGTAAATACATTGCACATACATATGTAGCTATTCCATCTCTTTTTATTATGTTTAATAGGCCTTTTACAATTATAAGCCATAAATCAGCCATAAATAGGAAGTCAGAAAAATTGACTGTGATTGATCAATTTTTAGCTTCTGATTTCTGATTTTTAACTAATGGCTTATTGTAGAAGGCCCATAAAAGAGAGATAGAAGTTATCATACTTAGCTTTTCATGCAGATATAATATAGACACATTAGTGAATATTAAAATTATATTTTATGTGCATTATGATGTACACACATTACATAAAATATATTTCTAATTCATATTCACACACGTGTGTATCTGCTTCATCTCTTTTTATTACATGTAACAAAAAGGTGTACTGACTTCAGTATCCTCTTTTTTCAGCATCCTCTTTTTTCAGTATCCTCAGTATCCTCTTTTTTCAGCATCCTCTTTTTTCTACGTTTAATAAAAAGAGATATGTTTTTTTATGATCAAATATACAGATATTAGTGATATATGCTTTTATGTTTTCAATATCAGCATATACATACAACTAATATAAATCACAGCTAACGAGAGTCAAACGCAGATGATCAGACGTAACATATTAAAAAAAATGATCAAATTACGAATTCTCTGATAAATCTTATTTTATGTGTACATATATACGCATTATATATATATATTTATATATATATATTATATATTTATATATATATTGTATCTGCATACAATTTTAATATTGCATATTTAAACATAGGGAATGCATAAATAGCTTAGCATTGGTAACTTCTATCTGCAACGTATGTATATTCACATTATAGTATTATATATTCACATGTATATTCACATTATAGTATACATATATGCAATATTGTATAATATTGCCGATATGTGTATTATATTTAAGTACACACATCACTAATATTTTAACATGATTAACTTCTACATCTTTTTATTAACGTAGCAAAATATGGTATAATTACGTATATTATATGTATAATATATCTATGTATAGCTAATATCACATTATGACTTAAAAGGACATTGTACAATAGGAAAAATGCTATTAGGGTCATGTGTCAATGTACACTGTCAATACTGAAAAGCTATAGTTACGTATTTTCAGTACTCGCAGTTAATATCGGTACACACTCGTAGAATCACTTTTTCCTATTCACTTTTTCAATATCATTTTAGGATTTAGTCAAGATGTAACATGTATTATTATCAATATATGGACACGTATTTCATATATATATATATATATATATGTATATACATATATATATAATATATATATATATATTAGGTAGTAAAAAGAAATCCATTATTTTTCCAATAGATGGCTTTAGTAATCTGAATCACGCGTAGACGAGAATCTGTTACTTATGCATTTTCTGGGATTTAAACCAAAAGGAAGTTAGGGTTCACAATCGAGATTCTTTTTCTTGCGCTCACCAAGAAATCGTTCGGAATCAAATTTCTTCAAAATACTTAGGAATACATCATGATGAAGTCTATAAATTGGTATCCATATACCTTCTTTCCTTATAATAAAAGGTTTTATATCAGATAGTATCGGTAATATGAAATCTTTTATATATAATCTATCAAATAATACACTACTTGGATATATTTTGAAAGTTTTATTGATGAATGGGTTAAATTGAACAAAAAGTCCTTTAATTAACATTTTGTGAATTTTTCAATAATTAATGAAAAATAATAATTAGTAAAGTAGAACTATTCTCAATAACATAAAGAATATCTGCTGTTACTAATAATTGCATATATTGCGATATATAATAATAATTTACACGATTAAAGTGAACATTGAAGAAAGTAAAAATATTATTATTTAAATATTAATATAGTATTACTTAATATTTACTAATAATTGAATTAATTAATATGACATTAATATAATATTATATATCGAGCTAATTTTTAACTGTTACTACATTAAATATAATAATCTTTTTCGTATATATGTGAAGTGATCAGTTTGGTAAAAGTATATAATTTACAGTATACAATTTATAACAAGTTTGAAATATTAATCAATGGAATTAAATAATACATAACACTTAAAGACAAATATTTTATATACACATAGATACATAAAAAAATAAATACAGAAAAATATCCTTAGCTAATTTTTAAAGCTTTTTTCATTCTATATTTTTCATATGATATTTTTATGCTATTATATATATATATATATATATATATATATATATATATAAAATAAAACTAGATTGTTATGCTATTATATAATTAGATTTTTTATCTTAGTTATGTAATCGCTTACCTTACTATTATAAATCATTTTTTATAACATTCGTCTATGTAATACATTTTTAAATTTATTTGTAGAAAGTTATGAAAACATTTTTTACAAATTTAAAGAAACATAATGAAAATGTACAAACGATTATTACCATATTATTAATAATAATAATTTTATAGTTATTTATATTATTTACAAAAAAAATTATAAATTTATCGATAATAATATCGTGATAATAATATCGCAAAATAAGAAATAATATTCAATCCATTAATCTTTTTTATACTGTTTTCTTTTATCATTTTCTAAGAAACTTACATAATATGATTAATATGTTTAATATATATCGAAGATTGTTATTTCTTGAACTTGCAGCAACATTATCGTCTTCTTACCATATAGAAAGAAACGTACCATGTTCATTTGAGTTTTCATTGTTTTCATTTTATCTGAAGTTTAAGAAACATTTTTATGTAATATAATTTATATTTTGGATAATCATTTTTGTACATTTTATTTAAAAACCACTAGGTATTTTATTGTATCTCTCATACCATAAATATAGTTGAATATGAAATTTTTTAATTATGAGGTTTTATAAATATTTATGTTTTATAAGTATATATGTTTTTAAAAACTTAAACAATTTTACAAAATTATTATATTTTTCTTTAGATCATCTAGACATTATTATTATTTATTAATTACAAAAACAGGAGTTGTTTTTCTATATCAAAAAATGTCTTTCTTTTATTTAAAATTTGTCAAGCCATAAAAATTTATTAGCCATTAAAATTCTCTTACATTTAGCGTGTTCCATTTACGTGATTAGTTGCAAGAGTGTGATGCGTATCTTTTCTTGGTAACACCTTTAGCCAGAAACCGCCTTCAGGTTTTATGTTGAAGCTGTTCTTAGCGATTTTGATTGGAATTGGCGTCTTCTCGCAGATTTTTAAATCACAACGGGCCAGTAATTGGAAAAGTATAACTTTTGTTTCCAACAATGCAAATCTGTTACCTATGCACATCCTGGGACCAAGACCAAAAGGAAGGTAGGCTCCGCAGTTGAGATTTTCCTTCTTCTGCTCACCAAAAAACCGTTCGGGGTCAAACTTCTCCGGCTCCTTAAAGTAATTAGGATCATGTTGAAGTCCATAAATCGGTATCCATATGCCTTGTCCTTTCTTTACAACAAATGGTTTCAATCCTGGTAATGCTGGTGGCAGCTCAAAATCTTTTACGCATATTCTATCCATTGCTACAGCAATCGGATATATCCTGAGAACTTCGTTGACTACAGCATCTAAATATTCCATACCATTAATCGCTTCATAAGGTGCTTGTCCATTCGTTTCTTCCAAAACTTGGTCGATTTCCTTTCGAAGTTTGTCTTGTATATCTCTTTATTGCGAGTTCATGAGCGGCAAAACTCATTAACGTTGAAGTACTCTCGAAACCAGCAAGGAAAAAGACAAATGCTTGTGCTACCATATCATCGGTACTCAATTCTGCCTTGCCTTCTTTACCTCGGGTTTCCATCATCAATTGCAACATATCAGGGCGAACGATACCATTTTCATCCCTAGTTTTTATAGTAGTTTTTATAAGGTCTCGGAAAAAATCCGTTATTTTTTGTCGAATGATTTTCAAGTTAATTAATCGTGCCAACCAAGGGAAGTTTCTAAATATGTAAAACTTTATAAAAGCAGTGGTGTTAAAAACTGTCGCTTCTTTGCCG
Organism: Acromyrmex echinatior; assembly: GCF_024713525.1. NCBI lineage: Eukaryota > Metazoa > Arthropoda > Insecta > Hymenoptera > Formicidae > Acromyrmex > Acromyrmex echinatior. Next base: position 1,289,350 of record NW_028259054.1, read on the forward strand.
TATATATAGAATTCGTTTTTCGGGTTTTTCGTGGAATCAACACTGACACCAAAAGCGCAAGTAGCAATCACATCGTTAGTATATCTCGTAAAGACGTCTTTCACTTCCAGTATTCTCTGCTTCGGTGGCAATTGCGCCAAATAATTATCGAAATTGACACCACAGTCCGACATTAGCTTAAATATGTTTTTCATTTTGCTTGATGTAAAGGCTGGTCTCAATATAGACCGTACCTGTCGCCATTTTTCTCCGCGAAGAACAAAAAGATTTTTGCCGATTACTGGATCTTGATCTTCATTTATAAAACTGCGATGATCCATAAAATTAGCGAAGTGTTTTAACGCGATGGATTTAATAAGCTCGGGATCGCGAATTACCACAATTGGAACGTTCATCTCAAACATACCAACGTACTTGGCTTTAGGATGTAAGTTATAAGTGGTCTTGATCAATTCGCTTATTGACTGAAGACGCAAAAACGTTGGTCCTATATTTCCCACTATCGGAAGAGGTGTCTTATGTGGTATGCCATATTTTTTGAAATAATTTAAATCTTTGAAGAGAAAATAATAAAGGCCTAAAGTACCTGCTATCACCAACAAAGCAATTACATATATCATATTGATATACATATATATATGTACATATATATCGTTGAATTAGTATACAATATAGTTTTGTAAAAATTGAAATAAACTTTTGCACTTTTTGGTAACCAGATTGTTTCTTAAGTATTTTTATTGTACTGTTAATAACAAAGACAATACTTAATAATAAAGCATAATGTTACACGTCAAAAGCTGACGGCTGACTGCTGCCGCACTGATGCAATCTTTCTAATATATCTGATTCGTCATCGCACTTACGTAAGAAACGCAACGATATTTAGATGCTTTCATCGTGCTATATTTGTTACACAACAAATGAAACATAATAAATAAAAATTTTTTATGATTAATCGCATCCTTTCACATTGTGTGCGTGTGCGTGCATGCGTGTGTGCGTGCGTGTGTGTACATCATTCCTATCTATATCAAAACAATAATTTTTATTTTATACCTGAAAAGAAATAATTTCTACTTAATTATAATAAATAATTTCTCATTAATGAAAATTTTGATTTCTCCTCTTTTATTAATTCTCCTAATATTCCAAAATATTTCAAAAAGATAAAAAAAATGTATATATGTTTTAAAATTCAACTTACATCTTGAGAAACAAGATTTTGACTGAAAGTTTGATCTATCTAACACGAGAGTAAGCACAAAAGTAAGAAAGAGTAAGAGAAAGGGGATGGGAGAATGTACGGGGGAAAGAGAAAGAACAGGAGAGGATTGGTGGAACAAAATTCATTTGGCCAAATTAAACAGAGTTCTGCAATTTGCGCTTAAGGAGAGTGTCCTTTTATCATTAAATATTAAAAACACCTTTCTCGTAACTGTGTTTATGGATTGAAAAATCCTTCTCCACAACATTAAAGTATCAACAACAACGCAATTCGCTAGCTACATTTGAATACGAAAAACGAAAGAAAATTAAAGACTTACAATTTTGTTATCGGCTTCTGCAGTAAACACATCACAATATGTGTTGCATATAAGAGTTTCAGATCTTGCACGTTCATAAAAAGTAGCTGGCGAATTGCGGAAAACCTAAATGAACAATCCTATGCTTTTAGAAACGCGGTAGGAGTTTTAGTATAAGAGAAAAGTGTATCCGAAAATTTCGTTTGTATATTATAGTGAAATTGACGTGAAGCCATGAAACTAAGTAGTATTTTAGTTCCGCAATATTCCGACAGCGGCGCTGTCATGAAAAGTGCGTCGCTGAACCATAGAAATGATCTGAATTATCGACCTATTCAGGCCCATATCAATAAACGTGCCCTGGTCAAAGTTTTTTCTTTTGAGAGGAAAAATAATAATAAAATAAATATGATATTAGTTATTTCAATTTTGTTGAAATAATTTCTTCTTAAACAAGAAACATACCATATTATTTACATATGAAGATAATTATTTTGATTATACTGTTCTGTCTTTTACATACATTTTATTTAGTAAATTATTGATGCATATATATAAAATAACACATACATATATTAGGTGTTGGAATTAATTCGTAGCGTTTTACAAGTGATGGGAAGTACTTTCATTAATGTATTTTTTAATGCTCATGTGAAATAAATAACATTCTTTCATTAAAAAACGCTACGAATTAATTCCAACACCTAATATATATATGTATATGTATGTATGTATATATATATATATATATATATATATATATATATTATATATAATAGCATAAATACACACGCGTGTGCGTATGTATGCGTGTGAGCGCGCGCGCGCGCGCGTGTGTGTGCGTGTACATATATATAACACATGTCTAAACTTTATTTACTGAATTATTTACACATGCATATATCAAGGTTCGGAACGCGATGTGTGTTTCGGTTGAACTTCCTTTCTGCTCGGATGTCGGAACGACAAGCGGCAATCTCGTAGTAGCATATAAATGAAATTTTCGAATACTCTTTGCTCTTATACTAAACCTCGTAACTCGTTTCTGCAAGCATAGTATTGTTCTTTGAGGTTTTCTGTAAATCGCCAACTACTTATGCAAGGTCTGAAATTATTGTATACAGCACATTTTAGACTCGACTCGGATGTCGAATCTTAATAAGAAGCGCCATTCCTCCTATCGGTCGCGCGCAAACGAAGTAGTATCGCTATTCAACTATAGAAATGGATTGAATCATTGTAAATAAAACCAGCAATATGTTATCAGCCGGAAACGCCATAATAATATATTTTTGTATATATATAGAAATATATATCAGGATCATTGTTTAGAGAAGGAATTGTGTGTCCTTGCTGCATCGACGATGATGCCAGAATCGATAGAAATCACATTCTTGAATTGCAGAACGAATTATTGAAACAGAAGTACGACAGAGTGAGACAGAGAAAAAACAAAAAAGGATAGAAACTCCGATTGTAATCGGTGAGACTCCGCATGCCGAGCTGGTCTCGTCGAACGAAACAGCGAGTCTATCCTTTAGAGTCTCTCTCTCTCTCTCTCTCTCTCTCTCTCTCTCTCTCTCTATCTCCTTCCTTCCCTCCCTCCCTCCCTCCCACTTCTCCTCTCCTCTCCTCTCCTCTCCTCTCCTCTCCTCCCCCCCATCTCTCTACGGTCGCTTGTTTCTAGCGACCGAAAATACTTTCTGGAAAATTTGAGCCGCTCAACATGTATAATTAAGAGGAAAAGGAACATTATTGATAACATATAAGTTTTAATAAATTATGCTAATCCTATATCCCTCCAATTTATGTATAATAACAAAAATAATTTCAAAACACGATAATTTACGAGATATTGATATTTCCATGATTTTCCACAAGCGTTATATGTATATAACATACATTATACAGTCAATAGTCACATGCATAATTTTCGTACGATGCTGTACGTTTATGAAATGTATATAAGTATATCATATTCGAAGCAAAATGTTTTAGCGAATGTATACACTTATAGGTCAATGTGTATGTTGACTAACAGCAAGTTACAATAAGTATATTTTTACTAAATACATTCTGACTCTGACTTAGATATATCTTCGGATGTAACCATGTATTTGAAATACATGTATATACGTATAATGTGATAGCACTTTTTCCTTTCTCAATACTATTTTAACTTAGGATGTAACATGTATTGTCAGTACGTAAATACATTGCACATACATATGTAGCTATTCCATCTCTTTTTATTATGTTTAATGGGCCTTTTACAATTATAAGCCATAAATCAGCCATAAATCAGAAAAATTGACTGTGATTGATCAATTTTTAGCTTCTGACTTCTGATTTGTAACGAATGGCTTATTGTAGAAGGCCCATAAAAGAGAGATAGAAGTTATCATACTTAGCTTTTCATGCAGATATATTAGGTGTTGGAATTAATTCGTAGCGTTTTTTAATGAAAGAATGTTATTTATTTCACATGAGCATTAAAAAATACATTAATGAAAGTACTTCCCATCACTTGTAAAACGCTACGAATTAATTCCAACACCTAATAATATAGACATATTAGTGAATATTAAAATTATATTTTATGTGCATTATGATGTACATTACATAAAATATATTTCTAATTCATATTCACACACGTGTGTATCTGCTTCATCTCTTTTTATTACATGTAACAAAAAGGTGTACTGACTTCAGTATCCTTTTTTCTCAGCATCCTCTTTTTTCAGTATCCTCAGTATCCTCTTTTTTCAGCATCCTCTTTTTTCTATGTTTAATAAAAAGAGATATGTTTTTTTATGATCAAATATACAGATATTAGTGATATATGCTTTTATGTTTTCAATATCAGCATATACATACAACTAATATAAATCATAGCTAACGAGAGTTAAATTCTCATTTTATGTGTACAGATATACTCATTATATATATATATTTATATATATATATATATATATATATATATATATATATATACAGGGTTGGCCATATTCGACGGAAAGATCTGAATGATATTTTCTGAATGCTATCTCTGGAAAGCTATCTCTGATGATTACAATGGTCGGTGGATTGGTAGAGATGGCCCAATTAATTGGCCTGCTAGGTCACCTGACTTAACATCGCCGGATTTCTTCCTGTGAGGTTACCTAAAAGGTAAGGTATATGAACAAGTGCCAACAACTCGCGAAAACGTGGTAGAACGCATAAGAAATGCTTGCGCAGAAATTCCCGCAGATATGATACTGTCCTGTGTAAAGTCATTTGAAGAAAGAGTCAACAAATGTATTGAAGTGGAAGGTCGAAATTTCGAACACTTACTCCATTAAGTGAACATAAAGCAAGCACCCCGATTTGTGAGAGGCAAGGGGACTCACGCTAATCTAGCACCCCGAAACGTGAGAGGCAAGGGGACTCACGCTAATCTAGCACCCCGAAGGGAACAGAAAAATACTACGTCCACGTCGTTGTTCCCGGGTAACGCAAAATGTATTTTTTGATAAATTTGTAATGAACTCCATGATTTTTTTCCCCGATACTTTCCATTATTGCTACATGTATGAAACATTACAACAATAATATCAAATCAAGAAGCTTCCTATTTAAGTTCTTTATGCCCTCCCCCACCATGAGGGGGGGGGGGGCAAGTTTGCTTTCATTCGAAGGCAGCTTTTAAAGCGAACAAGTTTCATTAGCCACCTTTTTTTGTCCCATGCATAGTTCTCGAGTTATTTCAATGTCTTCTGATAAATTTGGATTTTTATCGATTACAGCGCCACCTGTGAACAAAAATGTTAAAGTTCGTAGTTCAACTTGGCGTACTTTTTCCTGGAGAATCCAAATCTGCAATAAAAAATTGGGGTTCCTATTTAAGTTTCTTATGTCCCCCACCCCCACCCCGCCCCCGGGGAGCGGTGGGGGCCGAGTTTGGTATCATTGGATTCCCCCCTTCGTGTCGAGCAACTTTCGTTGCACACATTTTTTTATCTTATGTATAGTTCTCGAGATATTTCAATGTCTTCAGATAAATCGGCCACCCTGTATATATATATATATATATATATATATATATATATATATATATATATATATATATATATATGGATATTCATGAAAAAGAATTACATTATGTATGTGTAATGTCATATTCATTTATTGATATTATATTATTATTACCTAAAATGACATTGGACGTAAGAAAAAGTGCTACTACGGCTTCGTATCGATATAGCTATTAAAGTTAAAAACTGTACTTTATGTATAATATATTATAGATTTTTAATACTGGATATATATTGGAACACGGCCTACACTGCATGTGTACATAATACAACTGTATTTCTAAGGTCCGATTCTACAAATATAAGATTAACTTCAATTACGGTTTATTTTTTTCTTAATTCTAAAATTGGAAAATTTTCCAAAATAAATTTTACATTTGCGGAACCGACCCTAATACACGTCCTTGCTAAGATGGTAATGTAGGAAACGGAATAAAAATTATAATTAATCGATCGAATTTTCTGCATGATCATATTAACTCAGAGGGCGTAAGCAGCTTATACATTGGAAATGAAAAGCTAATATCGACCTTGATTAACTTCAGCCTTCGCTCCAGCATCCCCTTAAAGGGTAAAATCTCCACTTTAAAATGGCTTGAGAAATTTTTCGTCCCATTAAACTGTTTTTGTCGTGAAAAATAAAAGCAGAAAGTGTTGGAGTCTTGAAATGTCATTCAACCTTCCATGATCGAAGCAAGAATGAAGTGAAAAACGTCATCAGTTTTGAAGCCAAGAACGTTTTCTTTAAAATGGCATAAAGAAAATTGTTCTAGCTCGTTTAGGAGCTGAATTATCAGATTCTAAAGTAGATCTATTTTTTTGCAAGATTTTCATTAAGTACCGCTGGTATTCGCATTATCGTTGGAGGTTACTCGGTCGGAGTTCGCACATCGTGGTGTGTGTATGTGTGTGCATAGTCAAACAATAAAAATAAAGATGTATAACTTGTCTCGATCGACCAACACTTTTTTTTCCAACTTGTTATTTTCGTGAATTTTATAACTGACTATTGCCCTTCCTTTTATTTATATTGTTAATACAAATAAATTATTAATGTAATATAAATATTAAGTCATTTCTATTGAATAAATGTTAAATAAATGTTAAGACAGTAACGGTCATCTCTATCGCAATTGCTTATACGCCAATTTCTATTTTATATCTTGATTTGATCTTTTCTTATTATATTTTATTTTATACCATGACTACTCAATTGAATAAAATAATGGAAAAATCTTTATAAGCAAAAATGTTGTGTAGTCATGGTATATAATAAAATATAATAAAAAAAATCAAGTTAAGATATAAAATAGAATTTGGCATGTAAACAATTTCCCGAACTTGCTAAAAAATTTATCTTTTTTGCATTCTTGTAGTTTAGTTTTATATTTTTTCGGATTCAGTCATCCTTAAAGTTATAAAAGTATAATATAAGTTGAGAATGCACTTTTTATAAAGATACCGTAAAAGTAGCCTATTCGGGAATAATTTTTTATCGATAATTTTATGCTGTTTTGTGTAACGTTATTCACTGAGAATCTTGGGACATCAGCGTGACTCTCGCATTACCTTGACCCAAACGCTATAGTTCAGTATGTCACGTGCACAAAATGGATCGAAATCGAGTTCAGTATTTTCCTTTCGAGCACGAAAGTGTTTTCTTCTACTCTCAGCGATTTCAGATTTCTTCAATCTCTTTCACGAAATGAAAATCACGAGGATCTTTCTTTCTCATGCAAAGTTTATTTTATAATCTTCTCTCTTTATAACTGATAAGATTTCTAATTATTTATCACAATTAATATATTCTTTTTAAATGATTTCATAATTTTATTTCTTTATCCATAAAAACAATATTGTAATTATGGTTGCATGTGAAATTCATCATTCAACGAGCTAAAATTGTTCAAAGCAAATTATAACTCACTGTAGTATTATCCCAAGACAAATTATAACTCACTGTAATATTATCTTAACAACAAATCACAATAACGTGAAAATGATTAAAATGAATCGGAAATAATTAAAAAATGATCATTTTGGAGTCACTTTGACATCATTTTGATATCATAATGATTTGTTACTCTACTTAAGATAACACATTATATTATAATCACGTTATAATATGATTAATAATATTATATTATTACAATGACATAATTATGACGAGATAAATTTGTTGATTTCATTTTATATTTAAGTACAGTTGTGGGATTCTCTAAATTTTTATTGACAATTGTCGCTATCGTTAATTAGCGACAGTCAATGAGAGCCGCGCTTTCTTCCAGGATTGTCTTGCCCTTCAGGATTGGTTGTCGCTTAACGATAATGACAATAATCGATAAGACGTTTAGAAAATCCCGTTATAATTACCAATTGTATATACATTTACCAAGCTGTAATTCATTCCTGGGTTAATGAACATTAATTAATTAATATTATTACCTTATGTGCGTTATTTATAATTAAGAATTAAGAAAAAATTAGAATTATTAATGATTCTTAATAATCACATATATCATAGATACAATAATCAGATATGTGTTATGAGTTTCAGCAAAACAAGATATATACATACATATATACATATACGGGCAAATCAATAAGTACCCGTGTTTCAAGACAGGCGACGTTGCTGATGCAAGTTGGCATTACTATCGTGTACTACCATCTTTTAAACGACGCCATACAAAATTTCAGAGTGATTCATGCAATCTTGATTTGACAGCAATTCATAGTGAGTGTTTGATGTTTTCCGATATAATGGAAAAAGAGTAATATCGATCCATGGTTCGTTTCTTATTTTTGAATGGAAAAATGTGCGAAGAAATAAAAACGAAGTTGGATGCTGTTAACTTTTCACCATCTATGACAACCGTCAGATATTGGTTCAACGAATTCAAACGTGGTTGTTCGTCTTTTTGAGCGTCCAGGCCGCCCGACAGACGTGGTTACTGAGGAAATCGTTGAAAAAGTCCACGACATGATTCTCGTTGATCGCCGAACGAAAGTGCAGTAGCAGAGGCCGTAGGCGTGTCGTACGGAACGGCATTCAATATTTTGCATGATAACTTGGGAATAAAAAAGCTGTCAGCCCGATGGGTATCGCGACAATGCACCTCCTCTGCAGTCGCCACAGCCAAATTGGTCGAATTGCGCTACGAATTACTGCCGCATCCACCGTATTTTCCGGATTTAATCCCCTGTGATTTCTTGTCACTTGAAAAAATGGCTCGGTGGAAAGAAATTCATGTCGAATAAGAAGGTCATCGCCGAAACAGAGACCTATTTTGCAGAGTTCGACAAATCGTATTTTTCTGAGGAATTAAAAAAATGGCAGAAGCGTTGGGAAAAGTGTATCCTGCTAAAAGGGGATTACGTTGAAAAATAAACAAAATTTTTGTGAAAAGCTTGCGTCTTCATTACTAACATGGGTACTTATTGATTTGCTCTCGTAAATATAAGTAAACATGTATGTCAATCAAATTTTGTTTATGAAAGTACATAATTATTACTATCTTCATAATCTGTTTCTGAAGACACGGTATTCTCGCAATAGATTTTTGTATATTAATATCTTCGAAGAGAAAAATGACTTTTTATTCCAAACCTATTTCAAACCAACTTTCCGAGCTATTAAAGTAATAATAATTTTAAAAAATATATATGTAAAAATCTTTAAATTGCGTTAATTATAAACAGAAAATATATTTCATTGAAACACTAATGTTGTGTAACTTTTAAGCAATAAAACTCAAATAATCTTACTCTTTCTTCTTAAAAGATAATAATCATTTTTAATTTCTTTTAGCTAATAAAACTAAAATGATAATATTTTTTACAAATATTTAAAAACGGCCGATTGAGAATATATGTATTGCAGTACTTATTCCGTGTTTCCGTTTTTAACTTTTAATTTATTACAATCTTTCATTACCTATTACAGTTTCGGTTCTGTTTGAGCCATCGTCAATGAATTCTGATTAACATCTAACAGCCGTCGCAGTGTATTTCAGTTTGCAGCTGGGTGTATATCTTCAATTCATATTCAATTCAAATCTGAAGATGTATATCCAGCTGCAAACTGGAACCAAAATATACTGCGACGGCTGTTAGATATGCTCTCAATCACCCGTTTTTTAAATATTTATAATTTATTTTATTTCGAGAGCACAGTTGTTATAGATTGATTGATAATATTTTTATTTTTTAATTAAATAAAAATAAAATCTAAATGCTAACATATCTTTATACTTATTCCGAACTGTTAAAGTAATAGTAACCCAAGCAATATATAGAGGAAAGTCTCCTGTTATAAAATAGAAGCCTAATATGAGATAGCGGCGTTTCTGTTAAACTAATAAATGCTATTCCACTATGAATTTATTGCTCTTGGATTGAAAACTATTTAATCGGAAATTCATTATTAGATCATGTCTGTAGTCGTTGTAAAAAAAGATTTTAGAATCTTTCTTCAAGTTTCACTGAGATGAGCCTTTAAATCTTGTTTATTATTTAATAAGTCAATATTTGGCAATAAATTCTTCATGTACATAGAGTAAGATCGTACTAATAGAAAAATACGGGATATGTTAAATTGCCTAATTACAGAAATTAGATTTGATGATCATAAAACCGTAAGGCGTGAAAATCGTAATATCCAGTGCAAAAATTTTGTTTGAAATTATTCCACGTTTTGGAACACTTTTCGGTAAAATTTCAGCATTTCAGAAAAATTTCAATTTAATTTCAGCAATTTTTAGCTGAAAAATTTATTTTTTGCAAAATTTCAGCAAAATTTCAGTAAAAATTTCAAAGAAATTTCAACAAAATTTCAGAATAACTTCAGAGTAATTTCAATGTTCAGTTTTAATGATTTTTCAATATGTTAAAAAAGTCACTTTCAATGAAAATTCAGTAAATTTTCAGCAATTTCGCTGAAATGTTCCAAAATATAGATAATTTCAGTGAAATCTTTTGAGAATGATATACCGAGTATTTTTTATATATGAAATAACCTATGCTTCTATGTCATAGTGAAAATCGTTGCTAAAGTATAAATGTTACAATGTATACAATAATAAAAAGGATAATCGGAACAAATATCAAGTGTCTGATTCTGCGATGCTTTCAACTATCTGAAGACGAATCTCGGATACAATGCATGCTCATTTTGCACGCACACTAGTTGTGTCTGTTTGTATTTTAGGAACATTTCATAAAGTTTTTTAATTGCAAATGATGATATACTTTATGTTATCGATTTCTCGGGACATCTTATATTAGAAGCACAATTTTTTTACTTTGCGATTCGCTCACTTTTTACGTTTCTTTAATTAAAAAAAAAATAGAATTTAAATTAAATTTTACATAACATTATCTTAAAGCTTATTAAATTCCCTTCAAAATGACTTATTATTTTTTTAAATTCTGCCCATAAACTTCTAGCATTTACCCAAAATGAATTCAGTATTTTGTAATAATAGAGATCTTTTCTGCTTAAGGGGCGCACGACTTCTATGATTGTACTGTTGCATGGGTTTCGAGTTTCCATGCGAAGTGACTCTCACCCCCCTCCTCTGCAAAGGAGCGCACGACTCTCATCCTTCTTTCTCCCTGCTTCAGGCTCTGTTACAGCGAGCTATGTAACGGTAGTACATTTAGGTGGTATATAACTTTACTTAAACATGTTTGACATAAAACCTTTTTGTCGGTGAAAATCCATTTAAGGGCATTCATTTGACGTCATTTGGAGTATTTCTGCCAAATTTCGTGATAATCGAACGGTGGACATTTTCGGAAGTTTAGAAGTCCAAATATTGTTAATAAGAAAGCAAATATTTTAAAGCAATATTTTTATTAATTCTTATGTTAACTTTCTTAAGTCACAATTATAAATTTATTGTATAATAGATTAAAACATATAATATATAAAAATATGAATTATTTCAAAACGAAAATAATAAAAAGTATGAAGAGAAATTTTTATATAGCTCATTTACATTCCTCTTTAATAGTATATTTTCTTTAATAGAATATTTTGACATTTTAGTATGTAAGTTTTTTTAGTTATAAAAATAGTTACTTAGTTGTATAACAAGTGCTTAAGAAAAGAGAGAGGAGAGATATACTATATATAAAATATAAAATATATAAAAATTTCTATATTAAAATTTCTACTTTACATAGACATGATATACAATATATATATATATATATATATATATACATATATATATATATATATACATATATAATTAATAAAGTTCTATATAATATATTAAATCAACAAAGTATGTTAAAAATATAATTGAAAATAAAATTTTTTGGCGTATTTTTTTACCTCTCCTCTCTCTTTTCTTAAGCACCTGTTATACAACTAAGTAACTATTTTTATAACTAAAAAAACTTACATACTAAAATGTCAAAATATTCTTATTATAAAATTATAGTTGAAATATTCTTATCATGTCTATGTATGAACATATGTAGTCTTTTAATTACTGAAAATAAAAATAATTATCTGATAAAAGAAGCGAAATAACATTTGCTTATTTAAGTGATTAGATCACAGCAAAATAGTAGAAAAATTAGTTCTACATTAAAAAATTAGTTCTACATTAAAAAAATTAATTTGTTAGTATTGCTACGTCCTGAGGAACCTCACGGTCTAATTTACATCGTACATTTGATATGGGTACTAATTAGTAACTTTCTATTGAATTATCTTAATTTCGGCGATACGTGTAAACATATACATGATGCGTGTATTTTATTAATCATTTTGATCTATATTGTGCCAGTTTAATACATTATTTTTTAAATATATTGCTGAAGTTAAAATAATTTAATAGAAAGTTACTAGTACATGTATCAAGTGCTCGGTCTATAATTCTTTACTATGCATGCAAATAACATTTATAAGAACTTATATGTATATAGGAGAGAAGAAGATGCATGTTGAAAGATATTTTACTTATTACAATTTTTTCTCTTAAATTATTGCGTGTTATGATCAGATTAATCAATCTAGATATAATTATATTTCTCTCTAGACAAACGTCGTTCCCAATCTCAACCAGAACTAGAGACACTGTATAAAATCAGTGCCGGCAGACGGGACTCGTTGTCAACGGAAGCCATATACATATATGTAATGATATATCGTTGTATCGTCAACAGAAAGTTGAAGGAAAAACAAAAGTAGTAGATCCTTCATATGATCGTGGATTGTTTGAAAAATTCATTGTAAAGTAAGTGTTGAATAGACAAATTTAATTTGTGAACCTCTGGTAAAATCCGGTAATTTAATGATATTTCAGAAATCTAATCTCTTCCTGACAAAAAACATCGTGTATTTTCTTATCGTAACAATGACTGATTTACAACCTCTTTGTTAAAAGTAATAAACTATTGATATATATATATATATATATATATATATATATATATAATATATATAAAGTGTTTTATTTTAAGTGATAATCTCACATCGATTATCTTGCGAATCGATGATTTTATTGAAAAATTTTTCGAATAAAAGTTGATGGAGGACACATGAAAATGTAGACTTGATCTTGAGTGACTTTAACAAAATCAGGTCAAAGTCATTAATGTTTTTTTAAATAGAAACCTCTATTTTTTATCTCATATTCTTGTAGCTTATCTCGAGAGCTTTTCAAAACAGTATAATAAAGTTACTTTTCATTAAGTATCTTTCATTAAGTACTGTTAAGTTATAAGGCAAGACCGATTACTAATCCGAGTGATTAAGACAAGATCGGAACTGATCTGACTAACTAAGGCAAGACTGATCATTGATCCGGCCGATTAAGGCAAAATTAGGACTGATGCGGCCAACTAAGGCAAGACCGATTACTGATCCGGCCAATTAAGGCAAGACTGATCATTGATCTGGCCAACTAAGACTCACGATTTAAACTGTAAGCGGCTATTTTGAAAAAAGCTTTAAAAAAATCCATTAATGTAAAAAAATTGAAAGAAAAAGCTATACGAAAAAAAGAGGAAAGTCATTTAATTGGGAAGGACTCAATTTCGTGCGCGTGAGCGTAAGTCAAGCAGTGTGGATAGATTGTGAAGACGCGCGCGCGCAAGAATCCCGTTCACGCGCACATGTATACATGGATAACACCGGTGGTACTGTAATTTTCGAGCTTCAACTCCTTCAACTCGGAAATTACTCAATGAAACATAACTTTTTATAGTATTTTGGAAAGCGCTCGAGATAAGCTACAAGAATAAGTAACAAAAAATAGGGGTTTCCATTTAAAAAAACATTAATGACCTTGATTTTGACAAGGTGATTCAAGGTCAAGTCCACATTTTCATCATGTATTCCCCTTCAAGCCATGCAAATTTTGTTCGAAAAATTTTTCAATAAAATCATCGATTCGCGAGAATCGACCATATCACTTAAAATGAAACCCTGAATATATAATATGTATGTGTTTATACAGAATAATTCCCAATAAACATCAATTTAATATAACTATTATAGTTGTAATTCCCCGATACAATTGCACGATACAATTATAATATTTATTACAATTATATTGTTGAGTAGTAAATTATAATTAACAGTTAATTTATTTCTATATATTAATAATATATAGAAAGTATCGTATACGTACCTTTTTTTCATAAGATAATTATATATTTGATCTCTTAATCAGCACACACGTATATACATTCATCGATCAAGATACTAGGTGTTTACGTGAAGTAATCGAATCTCTAAATCGGATTGAACAGTAGTATTTAATCTAATGATTCTAAATGTCCCTACACCAATCCGGATTACAATCTTTGTTGTTTATGAAATTCGGATTTCGAACTACTATCATCATACGTGTTTCTTTTCTGAAAGCTTAATTTTTATTTCAGAAATTTTAAAATATTTTTATGGCATTTGTTACGATTTTTTTTTATGTGCTGATTTTCTTTGTGGTTGATTTGATAAGTGTACCCGGAGAAAGTCGACTGTATTTTGCTCTGCGTTTTTAATAATAGGTTTTTTAAATAATAATTTCTATAATAATTTTATAATATTTATATATATATATTGGGAGTACAAATTAGTTCAGTCCGTTTTTCAAAAGATGGCTCCTGCTGTTGTGAATAGTGACAGCTGATTTTGGCGTTTTCAGAGAGGTTAGATCTGCTAATAATATTCAGTTTATATCGCTTTGAGTTTCATATAAAAACCTTGATTTTTACTGTGTTTGAAATGTCGAATTTTGTGTTAACCAAGCAGCATTTGCGGGAGGTTCTAATTTTCTGCTTTAATTGGAAGAAAAGTGCAATGCTGAAGCCCATTGAATGCTTGTCGAAGTTTATGGTGACACTGCTCCAACTGATAAATTATGTAGGGAATGGTTTCGACGTTTCAAGGATGGAGATTTCAGCATTGAAGACAAGCCTCGCTCTGGACAGCCAAAAAAATTCGAAGACAAAGAATTAGAGGCATTATTCGAAGAAGATCAGAGTCAAACGCAAGAGGAGCTTGCAGAATCATTGGGAGTAACTCAACAAGCCGTTTCTGCATAATTGAGAGCCATGGGAATAATTCAAAAACAAGGAAATTGGGTGCCTTATGAACTGAAACTGAGAGACGTTGAAAGGCGATTTTTCACTTGCGAACAGCTGATTCAAAGACAACAAAGAAAAGTTTTTTTGCATCGGATTGTGACTGGAGATGAGAAATGGATATTCTACGACAACCCCAAGAAGAAAAAATACTACGTTAAGCCCGGTCAATCGTTGCCATCGACCTCAACATCAACACCAAAGCCGAACATTCATGGTTCGAAGATCATGCTCTGTATCTGGTGGGACTAAAGGGTGTTGTTTACTATGAGCTGCTGAAACCTGAGGATTCCATTATCGGTATCGGCTACAATTTATTCGTTTGAGCCGTGCATTGCGAGAAAAACAGCCGGAATATGAGCAAAGACATGATAAAGTTATTTTTCTTCATGACAACGCTTGGCCTCATATCGCAAAGTTGTAAAAAAATATTTGGAAACGCTCAAATGGGATGTTTTACCGCACCCGCCGTATTCTCCGAACATTGCTCCTTCTGATTACTGATTGTTCCGAAGGATGCAGCATGATTTGGCAAGTCACCGGTTCACTTCTTTCGCAGAAATCGAAAATTGGCTCCAAAATTGAATCGCCTCCAAAGACGAGTCATTTTTTCGAGATGGAATTCGAAAATTGTCTGAGAGATGAGAAAAAGTAGTAGCCAGCGATGGACAATACTTTAATTAATCTGTTCATTCATTTTGTTTTGAAATAAATGCATTTTTGAACACAAAAAAACGGACCGAACTAATTTGTACTCCCAATATATCAAATTGATTTTGTCCAATTAAATCCATTTCATTCACTTATGGATTCTTTATATTCTATTTATTCTAAAATTAGACAAATAATATTATCAAAAGTATATTATTTCGTAACTGAAATAAAATACAGAGTAAAATACAGTTTTGTGTTTTGGTAGCCCAGTAAACGAGAATGGATTAATGCGGATTAACATTTTTTTAATGCGTTCTTTAAATTTATGAAAATGGATTGAATAAATTGAATTGAATTGGATTTGAGCTGACACTAGTTTAATATTCGAAAAAAAAAAACATTCATATTTAAGGGTTACAAATTTTATTCTTAAGACATTTATAATAATTATATTTGAAACTACTTCAAATTGATATTAAAAAACGCACTTTAGTGGGATTTGAACCTGGGACCTCTAGATTATGAATCTTCTATGCTATACCACTCATCCGCTATATCACTTTTGGTAAATATGTTATTCATTCTCTACTTCAATTACAACCAGCTAAACCAGTGTACAAAATTATATAGATATAATAAAAATACCATTATTTAACAGATATAATAAAATATAATCAATTTACAATACTATGAGACAACATTGGATAAGTGTCGGATAATCTAATCTCGCTTGGCCGATGTCGCCCGTCGTGATCAGCGTAATATGTTGTGTTTTCGAGTGTTCACATCGATCATTAATTTTACTTCTAATCAAAGAGAAACAAAAGAACATAGCTCAATTATTTTTACGTTAGCCCAAATGTCGATCGGCATTTAGGTTGCGCGCGGGTTGGTAAAGTAAGGGACAGAGATCAAATTGAAAATCGGCCGAAATGTGCAACTAAATCTCTGCTCTGCTATAAATGAATAAAAATGCATTCAGGATTAAAAAAGATTCAGTTTAATATTCATAAATCCCTATTTCTGAAAATCTGAATCCATTTTAATCCATTCCAATCCATTCTCGTTTGCTAAGAAGTAGACCTCCTCCGAGTAGATTCATTAATGTCACAGCAACAGTACGTAGAGAATAGTCGCAACAAATACCACAAAAATATTTTAAAATTTCTGAAATATAAACTTAACCTTTCAAAAGAGAAACACGCGTGACGATAGTAGTCCGAAATCCGAATTTCATAGACAACACGGATTGTAATCCGGATTGATCTAGAGAGTCGTTTAGAGTCATCAGATTGAGTACCACTTCAATCCGATTTAGAAATCTGATTACTTTACGTAAACATCCACTTCAGAGACCCTATAGTGTAACAGAGATTCGCAAAGTGTCACGTAATCGATATTTTTCTCTGATTGGCTAGAGTAATTCATAGTAGCTGCCATATTGAATTTACTATCAATACACTCAATATTGACTTCTGTCGACTGCTGTGGAATGAAATTAGTAAACTCTTAGTAAATTCTTCAATGTTTTGTGAATATTTATCTATTATTTCATGCTTTGCATTGAATGGTGCATACCTTATGTACAGAATTTGCATTCATCATCACCATGCCGCATATCGTTGTAGTAATAACAACAATAAAGATTATGCGGGTTTTCGTTTACCATCGGATGCATAAAGCATCACTGAGACGCTGTGTAAACTGCACTCACTGCACTCATAATCAAGAAAATCAGTCAGCTGCTTGCCGCATGTAAATACATATTGTGTTGTGTACTTACAAACGTGTTTCTTCCTTTGTGTGATTTTCAATCGCCGAATAATCAATCGTTTG
The DNA here is from genome assembly GCF_024713525.1 of Acromyrmex echinatior. Classification (NCBI taxonomy): domain Eukaryota; kingdom Metazoa; phylum Arthropoda; class Insecta; order Hymenoptera; family Formicidae; genus Acromyrmex; species Acromyrmex echinatior. The sequence goes on from NW_028259054.1 coordinate 1,307,048, forward strand.
TGATTGTTAGTGATTAACTGATAAACCGGTTAATAAATTCCTCGTATTATCAAGTGAGTGTAATCAAATTGTGTCAATATGTTATTAAAATGTGACATAATTTAAGGTATATGTTTATGGTGTCGTTCATATTTAGCGACAAATAAGTCACGTGATTTCATATGCTAACCTCAAATGTCGCTCATATAAATGGGCTAGTAATGATAAATTTTTGACGGTAATTATATTAATCGTGTGTGTGTAAAGTGCTGTAAAGTCAAATGTCATATCAAAAACAGTATTATGATTGGACCTGTCAAGTTGCTATTATACACAACAAAATTAAAGCGAAACTACGACAAAATAGACTAATAGCATTTGAATGCATTAATGAACGTAAAAATTTAAAAAGAAAATATAAAAAAAGAGATTTTGAGTTGATTCTTTATTTGAAAGATGACATGAACATAGATAAAAAAAATTATTATTAGAAAATTATCAACGAATAACCAGTTATATGCTTCCATACACCCATGAGTCGAAATACTCTTTTCGTCTTTAATCATTTCATATATATCACAAGTATGTACAACAGCCATCTGAAAATTTCACGAAATTATCGCAAATAATACAATAATTAAATAATAATATAATAATTAAATAATAACAATAAATAATAATAATAATTTAATAATTCAATACTTAAATTGATATAATGTATTGAGTGATCATAAAGAAAAATCGGTAATAAATAAAATCGGAAATAAAAATAAAAATAATCAGAATTAAAAGAAGTAAAATCGCACGCAACAAATTTTTATTGATAAGAAATTTGTATTTATTTATTTATTTATTGTGATAATTATTTAGAATATGGGCATCACTACGAAACTTCATAAAAATATATTTATATATTCGATACGTTTTTACTCAAAATGAAAAAATCTGGCAAAAAATGTGGTGGTATGCTATGAAGCGAATTATTAAATGTTAGAGTTAGATTACGTTCAAAAATATTATCCAAATGCTCCCACTCTATCTATCATTTTATCTTTGTGTTGGATAATATGATAATACACGACACTTGGGTTTTTACATTACGCAGCTCTAATAGTTGTTCAGATAAAAAAAAACTCGTTTTGCTAACCTGAATAATCGCTTCGTAAAACAGACTACCGATTTTTCTACTTAATTCTACTACATTCTCTCATTTCGAATGAAAACTTATCGAATGAATATGGGAATGTCTCGATTGCGCACATTATCGATCGGACACGACAGTATTTCTCAATCAGACACGGACCCGATCGAACACAAACGCGATCAGACAGAAACTCAATTGGACACGGACTCGATCGGACACAGATTTGATTGCGCACAGATCCGATTGCGCATGATCCGATTGCAGACTGTTCTCACACCTCACTGTAACTCTTCATGAATTAGAAATTCCAAGCGGTCTGTCTATGCTGCAACTTCTAAGTGGTTAGGTTCCAAGCGGGTAGGATATGTTATTTTTTTTTTGTTCGAGGCGGCATAACCCCGAACCAATAAGTATTAGTCTATATGCTACAATACTGTTTATATGGCAGATTTTCTAATCTTAACAGTACAATTATAAAAGTGCGCCTCTTTATAGAGGGGAGGAGGGAGGGAGGATAAGAATCGCTTCGCGTGGATATATAAACACTTATTTATGTTTTTTCATCATCTACTAATATTTTCCTGTTTTTTTTCATCCCGTTTTTTTATTGTGTCTGATTGAGTCTGTGTGCAATTGGATCGTGCGCAATCGGATCGGTACGTAATCGAGTCGGTGCGCAATCGGGTCTGTGTACAATTGGATCGGTGTGCAATCGAGTCCGTGTTCTAAAACAACGCTCTGTGTTCGATCGAGTCCGTGTCTCATCAGGTCCGTGTCCGATCGGGTCTGTCTCCGATTGGGAAATACTGCCATGTCCGATCGATAATGTGTGTAATCGAGCCTCACTCAATGAGTATATTTTTATCAAGTTTTGCGATGATCCATATTCTAAGAGTGAAATCACACGGTGCGGAAAACAATTGCGGAATAGAAAATGCATAGAAGATAACCAATCATCGTTATTCTACGTTATTCCGAATAGTGCTAATTGATTATTTCAATGATGCATTCTCTATTTCACAGCCCCTTTCCGCACCGTATAATTTCATCCTAAGGCTACGTTCCAAAAACGTCCTCTCCGAGGAAAATTTTACTCGAAATTGTAGTATACGTTACATATCTTATATATATTTCGAGTAAAATTTTTTTGGAAAGAATATTTTGGAATATAACTTAAATAAATACCCTTATTATACTTACATTCTGCTGTTTCACGTTTAAATCGTTGCTAAGAATGATGTCGCTAAAAGTTGGATTAATTCAACTTTTCAACAGTATCGCTGGCGATAAGAAAGTGAACAAATTGAGGGAAAATTCAGTCACGTGATCATTTATCGCTGCGACAAGCGACATTATGAAATTGTACTTTTAAGATATAAGGATCATAACTATTCATACACTAGATAGATTTCTTAATATGAAAAAATCTATTCAGTAACTGCCTAGAAATTAATCTTATATCTTAATTAAAAGTAAATCTTACATCTTAATTAATAAACAGTTACTATATAGATTATTTCATTATAAAAAATATGCAGCTAGTGACCACCCAGTGACGAGTTAGAAAACTTGTCTAGTCAGTATTTATCTAGTTATTACGTATTAAATCATATTTTGAGTAACATGTGTGGACAATTCGAAACATCTCTGTTACAGTGTAACAGTGGAGCGGTATGTTAAGTAAGCAATTCAGAAGCTGGGATGATTCAAATCCTATCAAGTAAAAAAACTTTTTCTAGGTATTTAAATTGTGATTGAGTAGTATATAAGATTTTCAATAATAGGACGTTCGGTACTTAAGGAGAATAAGTCTAGAGATTTGATAGAAGATATGATTAAAAAAAAATCTAATAAATAAAAATAATTTTTTTCTCTTCTTTAGTCACCGTTGAGATCACCATTCAGTAAAAAACAGACAGTTACTAGCTAATTTTTTGTATACAGCTATTGGGAGAAGCGTTACATTTTACGTTTAGCTACTAGCTAATTTTCTTTGTATAACTACTAGTTAATTCTTTTTATACAGCTATTAGGAGAAATAAGCATTACATTTTGCGTCTAGCTATTAGCTAATTTTCATTTGTGTTGCTACTAGCTAATTTTTTTTATATAGTTATTGAGAGAAATAAGCGTTACTTTAATAGCTAGCATAGCTATGATAGCTATAATTTTTCACATCGGAACTATATGTCATATAAATGTAAAATTAAATATTAATCGAGCTCTTGAAATTTAAAACTATAATAATAATAAAATGTATCGGGCAATGAAAGCGTTAACACATAACGCGGGAATTGGTGCGCAATAAAATATAATTATCAAATAATATTTACATAATATAAAGATGTGTATGATTGTCGGTACAACCTTATTTTGATTTTTTTGAAACCATCTTCAGCAAATTCGTAGATACTTTTCGTAGATGTCTTGACATAGTATTGTTAAATTTAAATTCTATGAGACTGAGGATGAGCATATTCCTACTGTCTGGTTGGGAATTGCCGAAATTTGTCTCTTCGTTGTTTAGCCAAGTGACTAACTAAAGAGTATCCAATGAGCAACTAAAGAGTAATCCAATATGCAAAGATATTAGTTATATTGTTGTGCATTCAATGTATTATACTACTCACTTTCCGTCTCCATAGATCACAATAATTTATTCCAAAAGTCAAGTCTTAGCAAGTCAAATTATAAAAAGGAACGATTACAAGAAATAAAAAACTTTGTTTTACATTAAATATAAGATATAAAATTGTAACATATACCCAGATAAAAGTCAGACAAGCAATGACCATCAAAATTTATTCTGCAAGCCACGTCCGTAAAGAATAATAAATAATTATAAGTCATACTATTATAATGGCAATCTTTAAAAATAAAACAATAACCAGCTAAAAGCGAATACATAATGTCACCATTTGAATCTCTCTAAAATCACATATGGTGCAAAAACTCTGTATCTGATTGTAAATTTAAACTGTTTGATTGCAATTAAATATTCAGCATTTTCGATACGAGCCTTTACTCAGTTACCTTTCTATATCCAAGATTTTTATATTCTCCCATTCAAATTCATAACTGTGTTCCAATCTATGCTCTGTAATCACAGATTCATAAGATGTTTTTCTATTGATGTGATTTTTGTGTTTTTTAATTCTCGTTTTCAATAAATGTTCCGTTTGTCCAACATAGGTTGCATCAGAGTCTCGACATTGTATTTTATATAGGACATTTCTATTAAATCTTGATGGGAGTCTATCTTTATGGTCTTTAATGATGCTATCCAATTTATTAAAGTTACGATAACATCTATATCCTTATATTAACATATATATCCTTTGTTATATTTTTGAATTTCTCAGAAATTAAAGGCAGATAGGGAACTGTGAACCAACTTTTTCTTGCAGTTTCATCCCTCATTCTTACATTTTACTCCTATTTCTTTATTGTTTGTAACTGAACTTTAATGTTTCTTTCAACTTACTTAGGCTTGGTTGCATCAACATGACCTTGACTTTAAGCGAGACTTAAAACTCTCTCTGTTTCGTTTTAAAGCGAAAAAAGAGATAGAGACAGAGAAAGTTTTAAGCCTCACTTAAAATCAAAATAATGTTATGCGGGCCTTAATCAATAATCCTACAATTTTTATACTTAAAAACTCAAATAATCATAAAAAGTTAATAATAAATTTTTTTACACAATAATGAATGTATATTAAATTCATGTATTTATTTCATAAAATTATTCCCGTTGGATTTGGCGGTTTATCCGATTATAATTTATTAAAAGATAAACGTGCGCGCGCGCAATTTGGCATCTATAACTTGTCCGATTAAAACCTATTTGTAAGCAATCCTACAAAAAACTATTAAATCCTATCTTCAAAGAAAATGTGAAATATCTTATTAAATCATATTCGAAAGAAATGTGAAATATCTTATTAATTCTTGTTTAGCGCTTTCTTGGTAGTATGCAGGTTTGTCCAATACAGTCTCATTGTGTCTGCTCTGATTCATTCCGATTTGAAAAATAATTAGGAAAATATCAAAAATTCCCAATGTATTAATCCGATTAAAACCGATTCCAATTTTCCCAATTGGTTTTAATCGGAAGTTTTAAGCTGGACACTTATTTTGATTCGCCATATGCAAATTGATTTGTATATATTCACCAGTTGATTCTTATGGGAATAAGAATTTGTGAGATTTTTGATAAAAACATATTGGCGCTCAATCGTATGATACTCGATTGGATCTAATTCAGATCGTCAATGCGGATTCCCACTTAATCCGATTTGCCGACTGGAGGCGTTTGCCGATTGGTTCTTATTGGATTAATATAAGATTCTGTAAGATTTCTAATAAAATTTCTATAAAAATCTGTTGGCGTTCAATCTTATGATATCCGATTAGATCTGATTCGGATCGTTAATGAGTGAATTTTTCACTCATTGTCAGTCCTATTCGCCAACTTGCCAATGAAGGTGCCAATGAAGGTTTGCCATTTACTTATCCATTGTCCAATAAAATCAGATTGATTTTTCATTTTTTAAATTAGTGATATTCCTGTACATTTTTACTGAAAGCACATTAAATGGAAATCCTACTAATATTTTATTGTTTCTAAATCATTCTCAATAAGCTGTAATTTTGAAAACCGATAGATATTATTTATTCCTATTGAATTTCTATCGGTTTTTAATAGGTTTAAATAGTTTTTGATCGAAGATTTCAAGCAGAAAGTCGCGTGACTGTTAAAATTAAATGAATTTAAGAATAAGCAACTGATAATACGGTATTAATTTCATGATTTATTAGTTTCGTGGACATATTTATATGTTCAAAGCTTAATAATACTCGATTTTTATTTAAAACTGTGATTTTAATGTTATCATTCGAATTTGATTATCAATAGAGATGATAATTGCAGAGAAAATTGTAATTTTTCGTATAAGATATTATAACCCATATAGCACAGAATTTGCAGCAATATCGCCGCAATAACACTGCAATATTGTTACAACATATAATATTGCTACAATTTTTGTGCTGTAGGGGATTAAAGGTACACATACTTATTTATACAGCATTTATATAATAAAAAATCACGAATTTAATAATAAATTGTCGAAATATTTATTTTATTAATCGTAAATTTTTAATTGTCGGTAATGTCATCATTCTTCAATTATCCCCAGGCCTTATTGATAGTCACGAAAATTTGTCCAAGGTTGACAGTCTTTAATATCCATATAGCACAGAAAGATTGCAGATATATTGTTGTAATATTGCAAATAGATTGCACAATGTATTTGCAATATTGTTGCAATGTCATAGCATCATAAAAATGTCCGCCTTCAACAAAATTGCGCTGTAATATTGCTGTAGCAATGCTGCAGCGCAATGTATTTGCAACTATTATTAAAAATAATTCTTTTATTACTGAATATAATTTGAAATACGATTTGAAATGTAAGTAAAAAATACTGAAAAAGAACTAATCAATATATATTTTATATTATAATTTATTTTATATTATATTTTATACTTAATTGCAAATTTTATACGCAAAAAAAATTTATAAATTTTACATATGTAACAGGGACCCGGGCCGAATCGAAATCGAAACCGAAAACCGTTTCGGAATTCTTTTTTTTAGTGAACCGAAATCGAAACCAAATTTTATAAAGTTTATAATACCGAAACCGTAACCAAACTGGTAAAATTTTATGGTTTTTTTTGGTCCTTTTTTCAATTTTTAATTTTTGATTTTTGTTCTTAATCTTTGTTCTGCCCGTTCCTTCGTCCAAATCACCAATGTTTAATTCAGTATTACATCGCCAGCTCTCTTAACAACCAGAATGTAAATACTTCCAACACTTCATATGATATAAGAAATCTGGCAGGATTGCGAGACATATTTAATGTAAACTTTTTTTAAGATACTAGTATTTCTTTTATTTAGATCTTCCTCATCAACATGTTGCAAGAATTTATTCTAAGTGAAATTCAAGAATATGTATAGACTTTATGTAATAAATGAAATCTATCCATAAGAATCAAATAAGTTATAAGAAAGAACTGAAAGAAATATGCTTTAAATAATGTTTACGTAACTTTTATTCAGAGTCACGTGATCAGTTGACGCCTCTCTTCGACTGGGGTGTCTAGATTGAACAGATGAATACGCTCTCTTTCTTTTTCTCTTTTTCCTCCCCCTCCTCTTCCTTTTTCTTAATAGAATATATTTAAAGAATAAATAAAATAAAACGAGTAAGTAGAGCCGAAAAAAATCGTTAAAATATCATAATTTTTACGATTTCGGTTTTCTTTACTAGTAAAGAAAACCGAAACTGGAACATTTATTTGATATTTTATTAAACCAGAACCGGAACTGAATTGAAAAAAAAATCTTTCCATTTCCGGATCCCTGATATGTAAATATATATATATATATATATATTAGGTGTTGGAATTAATTCGTAGCGTTTTACAAGAGATGGCACAAGCAGTACACTATTTCGTTGTTACCTATAGTTCTGTATACATTGTAAACATCTATCATAGGACGTCATTTGCCGTACATAACCTTTCTTGAAATCATAAATAACAATACTGTATAATTCAATTTTTTTGAATATGTCAAAATTTGTGCCAGATAAAGTGTTTTTGCGGGGAGTTTTGCTTCATTATTTTAATATGAACAAAAGTGCAGCTGAAGCTCATCGTATTTTAGTGGATGTGTATAGTGAACATGCTCTGGCTGAGCAAACGTGTAGGAAGTGGTTTGCACGTTTTCAAGCTGGTGATTTCGACTTGGATGACAAGGAGCGACCTGGTCAGCCGAAAAAATTTGAAGATAACGATTTGCAGGCACTGCTCAATGAAAACTCATGTCAAACACTTAAAGAATTATCTACGTCATTGGAAGTTGACTTCTCAACAATAGGAAAACGTCTTAAAAGTTTGGGCATGATCCAGAAGGAAGGACATTGGGTCCCATATGAATTGAAACCAAGGGATATTGAGAGACGTTTTCTCACGTGCGAACTGCTGCTTCAACGGCAGAAAAGAAAAGGTTTTTTGCATCGGATTGTTACCGGTGACGAAAAGTGGATCCATTATGACAATCCAAAGCGCAGAAAGTCATGGGTTAAGCCCGGCGAACCATCAACATCAGTGGCAAAGCCCAATATCCATGGCTCAAAGCTCCTGCTCTGTATTTGGTGGGATCAGAAGGGTGTCATATACTACGAACTGCTAAAACCGCATGAAACCGTTACTGGAGATCTCTACCGACGGCAACTGATGCGCTTGAGCCGTGCATTGAAGCAAAAACGGTCGGAATACTTCGAAAGACACGATAAAGTCATCTTGCTGCACGACAATGCTCGCCCACACGTTGCAAAACCGGTAAAAACATACCTGGAAACACTTAAATGGGAAGTGCTACCGCACCCGCCGTATTCTCCTGATATTGCACCTAGCGACTACCACTTGTTTCGATCATTAGCTCATAGCTTGTGCGAGCAGAAGTTCACATCTTACGAAGATTGTACAAAATGGTTCGATTCCTGGATTTCATCTAAAGATGAACAGTTCTTCCGACGCGGTATTCATTCACTGCCCGAAAGATGGTCAAAAGTAGTAGAAAGTGATGGGAAGTACTTTCATTAATGTATTTTTTAATGCTCATGTGAAATAAATAACATTCTTTCATTAAAAAAACGCTACGAATTAATTCCAACACCTAATATATATATATATATATATATATATATATATATATATATATACGAGGTCTGTTCAAAAACTATCGCGAATTTTGTGTTTCAAAAATTATTTATTTATTCATGAATATCTATTTTGTCCCCTTCAAAGTAATCCCCATCAGATATTATACACTTGTGCCAACATTTTTTCCAATCCTCGAAGCACTTCAAAAAATCATTTTTTGTGATCTTGTTCAGCTCCTCCTTCGATGCCGTCTTTATCTCCTCAATCGTAGCGTACCGTCGTTTTTTCATGAGCCTCTTCAGTTTCGGGAACAAGAAAAAGTCACAGGGGGCCAGATCTGGGGAATACGGTGACTGCGGCATCATTAGTGTGTTGTTTTTGGCCAAAAATTCGCGCACAAGCAACGATGTGTGAGCAGGGGCGTTATCATGGTGCAAAAGCCAATTTTTGTTCTTCCACAAATCCGGGCGTTTCTGGCGGATTGCTTTGCGCAAATATGTTTAGTTCCTCAGCAACTTCTCTAACAGTGATTCGACGATTGGCCAATACTATTTTCTTCACTTCATCAATGTTTTCGTCTGTTGTTGACGTGCTCGGGCGTCCGGCACGCTCTTCGTCGTTCACATCTTCTCGGCCCTCTGAGAACATTTTGTATCACCGATAAACGTTGCTTCAGTCCAAGGTAGCTTCACCATATGCCACAGTCAACATTCGGAATGCGTCCGCGCACTTAATTTTGTTTTTCACACAAAATTTGATACAGATTCTTTGATCCATTTTTTGGAATAGGCAAAAATCGAAGACGAGTCAAAACACGTGCAAGCAAAGCAACTGTCAAAAATTAACTGAACATTCAAAATGGCCGAACTTGTCGGCATAAGTGAGAGACATGAGTACCAACATAACGCCATAAAAAAATCGAAAATCGAATATACGTAACCCGCGGAAATTCAAAATTCGCGATACTTTTTGAACAGACCTCGTATATATATATATATATATACTTTGCACTTTTTCGCAAATATATATTTTACACTTTATGCAGATATGCCTATCTTGTATATGTTCTTAACTAATGAAATGGAAATAATAAAAATTCCATGTATTCTATTTCGTTTTCTTTGTCATATTCAAAAAATTTTTTTAATTCATATATTCCAAAAAATTATGAGAGTTGATTATAAAGTTTGAAAAATTTTGCAGCAACAACAAATGTTTCAACGAACACTTGGCTCCCGCACACTGGACGTCACATTTTGCTACGCGGCAAGTGTTTCCGCGTCCAGTGTGCAGAAGCCATAAATTAATTGGAAATAATTAACAATCATATAACGTATAATTGATGTACATTTCCACAGTAGTTCATTACTCAAAAGCCAAAATATTTTTTAATATCTCTATAACAATACTGTGAGATTTGTAAAAGTTGTTACATTTCAATCAGGCAGATTGTTCCAGTGTAATAACACTTATCCCATTGAAAACAATTTTTTTTCTTCTACAGAATGATCATGCACAATTCTATAAATAAATTGTCAACTTTGAAGACAGCGCTGTGCAGCGCCATTGTTAATTCACTCTTACATGTATAAATCACACGGATAATAACATTAGTGTTTTCACATAATTTATGCAATATTCACAAACAAGATGCATACAAACATATATGTGAACATATATGTGAACTAAACCAAGAACAGCTCGGAATCAGATTTATCTCTTTCTATCATATTGAGTCAGCAGTCTAATTATAAAAATCTGTGGAATAGTGCAATCTTACAAAAAGAGACAAACAGAGGATTTGTAAATATAAAAACATATGCGACAGCAGCAAAGAAAGCTAAAGATGGCCATCTGTCTGTGAGAAAAGTAATAAATCCGTGTAATATTAATTTTATGACTTTCCAACATTAACTTTAATAACTAATTAGTTAAATTTAAATAAAGAAAACATTATTGTAATAATATATTTTCTGAATTTGATATTGTAAAATAAATATTTTTTAGGTAATTATATCGAATAGGGGATCCCCTCCCTCCTATAATTTTGACTTTGACATATATTGTCAAGGTTATAACCCTGAGTAATCTCCAATAAGTTTTAGCTGTCGCTTGTCCTTCATTAAAAAATTATTAACAAAAAAGTTTAAGAAAAAACGCCCTTATGATATCTCTTTTCCACCATATAAAACAGAAATTTTCTGTTTTAAATATTATATTTTACAACTTTCCACGCAAAGCGTGGAACGACTCCCACCAATCCTCCCCCCCTGCTTGGGGATGCACGATTTTCATATTTTTTTATATAATTTTTATTCTTAGAACAGAAAATTTTTTCCTTTACTTTGCATACATGGTTTACGATACATGGTTTGGTAAGGATTAGGTTATTATACACCCATGGGTATATAGTAACCTAATCCTAATCAAACCATGTATCGGATTCGGTTAGAGTTATTATATATCTATGGGTATATAATAATCTAATCCTAATCCTCTCCTAAATTACATATTTACTCAAATTTTTTGTCAAACAGTGAACTTGTGAAAAGTTACGCGCCACTAGGCAATGGGAGAGGTGGAATGCAGTAGGTGGATATAGATAATTTAAAACATTTCTGAACATTTTCTGATGTTATATATAGCCAAAATAAGACGTTATTTTTTTCCAACTTTTTTTGTTAATAATTTTTTAATGAAGGACGAGCGACGGCTAAAATCTGCTGAAGGTTACTTGGAGTCACGACCTTGACAATATATGTCAAGGTCAAGGTTATAGAGGAGGAGTCTCCTATTCGGTATATTTACCATTTTTTATTAAGCATTTCGTGTTCGATTTCACTAATCTTGAATTTGCTTTTATATATATATATATATATATATATATATATATATATATACGTATATATATATAACAGCAAATTCAAGATATATATATATACAAGTATATATAGATATGTGTATATTTATATATATTTCAATTATTTCAGTATTCATATATATATATATATATATATATATATATATTTTTTTTAGGTGTTGGAATTAATTCGTAGCGTTTTACAAGTGATGGGAAGTACTTTCATTAATGTATTTTTTAATGCTCATGTGAAATAAATAACATTCTTTCATTAAAAAACGCTACGAATTAATTCCAACACCTAATATATACACGTTTTATGATTACTATTACAAAAAGTGTGTGCGGGCTCCCTTAACAGTTTAGCGTAATGTATAGAAATTTGGTCTCGACGGTGTTAAAATAAGCGCAATGATATTATATAGCACAAAACTGGCTGTGTTTCTTTAAGGTCCATCTATATATAGCGTATATAAGCTCCTTACGATGAGTGTAACGCTCGTCGTAATAATTATCGTAAGCTTGTCACAAGATTCAACTTCGGCTGCTTTCCTTTTAGGAGACACAAATCGATACAGTTTAACACACTTGAACACATTTTGCCACATTTAAATGGAACGCGATATGTATAGTATGTGTGCAAATTTTTAATATCTAACTTTTTAAAAGATTTTAGTTAAAGATGGTCAAAGAACAGAATAAAATGATAGCTGGTTTGCATATGCATTCTAATATTGTCAAATTCGTCAAAATCACACTTAACGCATTCTGATTCTCCTCCCTAGCAGAAGCGAAATGTGTCGATTGAATTTGAACAAAATTGTAAATGGAAAGCCATGTGTTGATTTGTGTCAAGTATATCGATTGTGTCTCCTAAAAGGAAAGTAGCCTTATGCCTAAATTCTAAGCAGAATCATAAGACTCGTAACTCGTTCTAAAACTTGTGACTAATATTCTAATTTTATGCGTATGTATCGTAAGACATACAATTATTCGTAAATATCTACTTCTAAATTTTATGGCCAGTAAGAAGTTGTCCGTAAAAGTATTGTATAAAGATATACATAAGCATTTAAAATTTTTACAAGTCTTACAAGAATATGTTACAAGCCTTACGATGATTAGACCCATTAAACTTCTTACGATTACGATGCTTGTCTGGCGATATGATAGTTAATGAGAATGAGATTGATTGATAGACCGAATCCATCACCTTCGGTAATGTTTTTTTCATTATTTATAAAAAAAATGGTACTTATTACAATGTCATTTGGCCCTAATATTCTGTTTCGCTATTAGCTGCGTTACGATCTTATGTAGACAGACAATGGGTGAATTCAAGACGGCAAAGCGGCTAGGCATACTTACTGAGTAATGAATATGATTGGTTGGATTTATACAGTAACAATCAATTATTTCATTTGCTCGGCGAGCAGGCTAGCCGCTTTGTCAATCTGAACGCGCGTCAATGTTTACGGTAGCTTCTTTTCTTATAACCGCTTATGATCACAGCGTTACGATAGATATGTAGATGGACTCATGATGTAAGAATACAAGATGTATCATTGCGCATAATGGCGATAGCAATATTGGAAACAACCAATCAAATTTTGGCCTCTATGTACTTTCCTGCGTATAATAACGTTGCTCTATTGGAATAGCCAATCAAATTTTGGTCTCAAATTCACTCTCCTACTACGCATCCTCGGAAATGGTACACTTTGTCTTTTTATATCACAGATGGCTTTAACTAGCCAGCAGAAGACCGAGGTTATCAAATATCAATAATGTATGAATCAAACAAGTTCTATGCTCAATCGATAGCTTGTACTCGGATTGTATAAAAAAAGTTTTATTTTTTCTCTACATACCCTATAAATGAAAATTGCGACGCAAAGTAATATAATCAGTATTATATTTCTCATTTGAGAAAAACAGAGATATCGCTTAAAATTTTTTTTTCTACTGAGGCCAGTTATCAAAACCAATCAGTTAAAATGGCATAAGCATGACTAAATCTGTCACAAGAAAACATTTATACTTACCGACTAAAAGATTGCAACAGATTTTTTTCTGGTTTTCGGAATGCAGCCTACTCACCGAGTGATTGGTTTTTACTTACGGATCCATAAGTAAGAACCAATTGCTCGATGAGTAGACTGCATTCCGAAATCCAAAAAAAGATGTTACAGCTTTTTAATGAGTCGGTGAGTGTACACGCACCGGCAGGAATAGTGGCGCGCGACGCTACGCACTCGTACCAAAGGGCACACGTATGTTTCAGTGTTACTGGAAATTTATAAATGCATGTAAAGCTATTACAATGAGTCTCAAAATTACACGTAATGTTGTAATTATGCACAAAAATTTTTTACAGTATTAAAAATTTTTATGCATAATTACAACATTTTGTGCATAAAAGTATTATGAATATTGGCGAGCGAGAGATATCTCATTCGTACTAGTAACATGTGTGAGACAACGAAAGAACACCGCGAGCCGGCATCACATCCAATTACGTTTTCTCTCTCAATCGCCTTGCGCTAAGGATAGAATATCGGAGCGCTCTCCATTAGTTTCTCCCTTCACGCCCTTCCGTTCCTCGCCTCCTCCTCGTTTCCAGTAACACATACATGTGCGCTTCGGTATGAGTGTGTAACGCCGCGCGTCGAACGCCAGGAGACACCATTTCTGCCAGTGCATGTACACTACATAAGTAGAGCAGGACTCGGCACGATTTACACTTTTCGGCTGATTTTTAACACGGCTTTGCCTTCCGCTACTCTTCTCACCTCATCAGTCCGCATGCAGTCCAAATGCCGCTTATGGCTTCTGCACACAGAATGCGGCACCGCTTGTCGCGCAACGGAAGTTGACACAATAGCCAATCAACGTCTCGCTTGCTTGGAAATAATAAATATATAATTTCCACCGCGTAACAAAAGTTGAACTCGATCCAACTATTCGCGCAGCGGAAGTAATATTACATAATTTCTAGAAGTTTTGCATGGTGAGGCCGACTTAAGAATAATTATTGGTTAGTGCGACAACTTCCGCCGCGCGGCAAACGTTGCCGCATTCTGTGTGCAGAAGCCATTAGAAGTGTATAATGCTTGTAGACATAAGATGCATCCGCTTTGGGCGCTCACATTGTAAACTTCATTTATTCTTTTTTTTTTCATTCATTATATAACTAAGATAGAATGAAGCAACGTGCATAAGACTGAGCGCTTACGCGCGTTGCTTCTATCTTAGTTATATAATGAACGGAAAAAAAAATAAAATAAAATGAAGTATACAGCGTGAGCGCCCAAAACGGATGGACTCATGCCTACGAGCGTTATATTATACGTCGAGCGGCATGCCATTTTAAATGTGCGCGAGATTATAAGGTGAGAAGCGTAGCGAAAGGCAGAGCCGAACTCAAAAATCGGCCGAAAAGTGCAAATCGTGTCAAATGCTGATATAGAGCAATGTGGATAAAACAAGGAAAATTGCAGATATTATTACATGTATTCATATGTTAATATAAATTCCGTAATGTAGTTCACCATGAAATTGAGACTAATAATGACAGATTGAATTTCTTAGATTCCACCATCATAATTGATAACAATTTAATTATTTTTGACAGATTTCAGAAACCAACGTGTTCAGGAAAATTTCTTAATTTTTACTCTCACCATCCATTATATCATAAAAGGGGCGTTATCATAGACTCGGTAAACAGAATCATATTGTTGTCTTATCCCAGTTTCCAAGAAAAAAATTTCATTGATATTATTACATTGATATTAACACATTTTTAGAAAATGGCTATTCACTTCAGTTTATTTTTTTCACCATTAATAATAGATTGAATTATCATATTCATAATAATAATAGTACACAAGTTTCTCACACACCTAATAAAAATATAGTTACTAAAAAGTTTTTACCATCCCATATGTTAAGTCCATCTCAGAACTTTATGCTAGTTGCTTTTAAAATGAACTCTAAATTGCCTTTTTCCATTCCAAACACCTTAAAAAAAAATCACATTAAAAGAGGCAAAGATCAACTTGACTTCTTCTCTCATCAAGAAATAATCTATAAAATATCTTGTATAGATTGTTGATGCCAGTTATGTTGGTCAAACGAAGAGAAAGTTGAAAACTAGACTACAAGAACACATCTGATATAAAGAAAAAGACGGGATTGATATTAGTCATTACGAACCATCGGGTTAATTGTAATCATGAATTCAATTGAGACAAAGTAAGAATTCTCGATAAAGAATCCTATAATAAACGCTTGATATCGGAAGTTCATATAAAGAAGCAAAGACAGGATTTAAATAGAAAGAATGACACTAAATCATTACATGAATCTTATCTTCTTATTCAATCTCTTTCTCCTTCCTAGATTTTTGTTCTTTTCCCCGTCTCTTAAATTATCCTTTTCTTATTAATTCTTATCCCCTCCTTTATATTTCTTTTCCCCTTCTTTATACCTCTAACTTTCCGTTATTTCTCATTACCATTGAATGTCAAGGAAGCTCCATCGAAATTTGTTTCTTTTACGTATTTTTGTACGTTTAAACTGATTCTTATTTTGAATTTTAAATACTTGTACTAATCGTAAGATTTTATATTCTGACTATCTTATTTTTATTTCTGAATATTGGAACTAACTTTAAGATTATTTCTAAGGTATTTATTCTATAACATTCTCTATTTTATTCTTACTTTTTATTTTATTCTTGTATATATTTTATGAGATTTATATTAACTAATATCATTTATTTCATACTTTTATATTGTTATATTAACAGACTGAATTATTTGTTGTTTTTTATCGACACTAACTTCATGTAATTTTATCAAACTTTTGCAACTGCATGTTAAAAGCGAGTAATCTTCGTTTCCATTATACTTATAATGACTATGTTAAAGATTATGCCTCTTGAGTATGACAGCAAGATGCTATTTAATACTAATGCAATAACCACAGGATGCAATTATACCATTATTTTTTACATTAAGCTGAAATCTGTATCTCTTCTTATTAACTTTTAGTTTTAAGCCGTTGATATTTCAAATATGTTTATACAAATATTTTATTGAAAGATATTACACGATTATTACATTGAGAATGATTCGATCGGAGTTGAAAAGCCATTTATTTTAATTTGTTGTATTTTGTTTCGTCTATTAATATACAATATTTTGCTTATTTATATTTTATTTTTATTCTCATGGTTCGTAATCCTTCTTAATATATTTCTAATTAATTTATTATTTGAACTATTCACATTATGTATTTTAAATTCTGTAATATTTGTGTGCGGTAGTATTTTCTATGACATATAAATTTAGATTGGCTGCAAAGTATAGTGTCGATACTCGACACAAGCATTGTCATCCTACATAATACCATAATGCCACCAAGAAACTCATAGTAAAAAAAAGTTTACATTGATTTTCTAACTGGTTGCGTCTTCTCTCCAGCAAAGTTGATTGATCATTTTACAGAGAGACATTTCGGATATTAAACATGATGAAATATCTAATGTGAATACTGTCGTCTAACATCTTATTACTCATCACTGAATTATCTGTATTGTACTGAAGATAGCTAAAAAGTTAGTCAAAATATATATACTAATTTTTAATTAAGTACGAGAGATACAATTTAATGACATTGAAATTTATCGCGTACATAATACAGCGCTAATTCCCAAAGCCAAACTTACATATGTATGTACTTACATATGTATTGATTTTCTTCCGTGATTTTCTTTTTCAAAAATCTGGATTTATATCGCGGAAAACTTATATCGTTGTTGATATTATGCCATGTAATTACACGACGATATTTTGTAAAGAATTACTGCAGATAAGTCATTCCAATTATTTACATATCTATAAGGCGCGGCACTTGCCGCGAACACACGCAGATTAACTTCGCGACAGTGTGTCTGGTGCATAAAGCTTTCATGAGATTCGACATTTTTCTATTCTCGCGATGTAGGTCAGTGTCAGCGGCGAGTGGTTCATTTACTTACGGCACGTTACAAAAGATCGCCCTTGTACAGCATATCGTGCACCACTGACAGGACAGCTTATCAGAAAAATTAGCATTGCGGCATTATAATGTATGATCTTTAAGGAAAAATATGTATTATTTGCAAGAATAAAAATTGCAATGTTTTTAATTTAATTCACACTTTTATTATATTCCCCTTATATATACAGGGTGATTTTAACATATTTCGTCACCCATTATGAGCAGGTAAAGTGACTCGAACTGAGTCGAAAAGTCCTCTACCATTTTGCAATTTTCATAATAGTTAACAAAATATAATATTAGTTACTAAAAAATTGCCAAATATTGGTCTTGAATAATTTTTTATTCAAATACTATCAACTTTATAGAAAAGCTGCAAGAGAACAAAAATCATTTATTTTTTTCTCATAAAGTTCTGAAAATTTTTTCAGAATTTTTTAATACCGTATTTTCTCATGTTGATGAAAATAAGAAAATGCAGTACTAAAAAGTTGATAAAAAATTCTGAAAAAATGTTTAGAGTTTTATGAGAAGAAAACAAATGATTTTTGTCTCTTGCAGTTTTTCTATAAAGTTGATAGTATGACTTTTCGACTCAGTTCGATTCACTCTATCTGCTCATGATGGGTGACAAATATGTTAAAATCACCCTATAGAAATCTACTTCAATTAGATTGCATATATATTATTTACAATTAGAAATTTAACAAATTCAAGAATAAAAGATGAACATATATGTTTCATTAAACTGTTGTATAAGTAAGTAATGAATCTCATCTCTATCAAATATTAAATTAGAATTTTTTTCTGTGTTGGAATAATTTTTTTAATTATTTTAACTCACATTTATAAAATATTCTATTAATTTGATATTATGTAATATTCATCAAATTGAAAATTTTTATATTTTTTGAGAAAATTGTTGTAAAATTTATGTCAGGATATGAAGAAAATTCGATTTCTACATTTAATAAAGATATGTTATTTTATATTTCTGTTCTGTTTCATCGTGTGCATAACCAAGCGACTCAAAATCATTTAAAATATTACGTAGGAATGATTAACAAATAGTTGATTTATTACCGTATTCAATTCTTAACAAGAAAACATGTGTATGTATGTACAACATATATATACATGTGACACAACATTAATACGTGGAGAACAGAAAGACAACTAAACAGTCATATAAATTTATTATTATGAATAATATGAACGACATTTTGATGTAACGCGTACATGCAAGTCTTAAATAAAGATTCATAAGCTCATATCACAGTTAATATCGTTTGTTTACAAGTTATCTATTTTTCTTAATGTACTTATCGTATACTTTTTTCATTTTCTGATATAAATTTTATGAAAATTTTCTCAACACGTATAAAAATTTTCAATTTGATGAATATATAATAACAAATTAATAGAATAATTTATAAACATAAGTAGAAATAATTTTCAAAAATATTTCAGACAATGTTTCAATACAAAGACAAAAAAAATTCTTGTTTAAAATTTGGCGGAGAAGAAATGCGTCATTCATTTCTGTTTACAATATTTCGTAACTATGTTACTTTATGATAAAATAATCTTGGCAATTATATACACTTATGTAATAGTACTTATGAGATATATTTACGAACGCAAGGGTAATTAAATATATGACTCAAACGCCTTGATTTTAACCACTATATGTATATTGTGGTATATATACTATGTGTATATTTTTTGTTATAATAATGCATGTCACCCAAAGTTATACAATCACTCAAGTTTATACAATAATTATAATAAATAACAAAGCCTAAAGTAATAATAAGAAAACCTTGCAATTTGCAACATGGAATTATTAAAGCATTTTCCAAACTTTCAAAATAAAATATTACAGTATTTATCATATATTTTTGCAACGATTACTCGAAAAATATATTATTAATTAAGATATAATTATATCTATTACAGCATTGTGTTACTCAATGAATAGTTGTCATGTTATTAATGTATAACTATTTTATTATTGAGAAACATTTCAATGTCATGTTTCATCTACTATTATATATACATCTTTTCATAATTTACATCTTTTTTACTAATGTCACAAGTAAATTATTTAATGTAATAAATTTACAATATATTATAAATACAAGAAATTTTATATTTCAATACTCTAAAACATCGGTATGGATTGAACACTACGCGGTATATCTATATAATTCTCATTGTGTTGATATTAATACCAATGTGATGTAGATAATACCATAGGTTTTAAATCCATATCATGATGTTGATATAAACATCAAGGATTATAAATCCACACCATGTTAATTGTTATTCTCACTACGTTAATGTTAATATTAACACTAACGTAGTGAGAATTATACAGACATGGTGTTAAATATACTACATCGATATTTTTTAGAGTATAATAAATAATACGATTAAAACACTGATGCAAAATGCAATAAAAATAAGCTATTATTTAAATTTCAAATAGAAAATGAAAAAAAAAAAATTTACATTTATCTTTTATGCTACAAATTTAAAAATATAATCTTTTAGTAGAATATTGGTGTTAAAAATTAGCTACTATACATATACAGAATGTTTGACGAAGTAACGATAAAATCTCGTATAGGGCTAAACTGAGTTACAAAGTCCTCTATCATTTTGCAATAGTTAATAAGATATCAACTAAAAATTATGATATTAGTTTTCAATAATTTTGTACTCGAGTACTATTAACTTTACAAAAAAAAAAAAGCAAAAGACATGAATTATTTATTTTCTTCTCATAGAGCTATAAGAATTTTTTAATCAACTTTTTAGTACTGCATTTTCTTATATTAGCAACTATTTTTACCAACATGAGAAAATATGATACTAAAAAATTCTGAAAAAATGTTTAGAGTTCTATGAGAAAAAAATAAACAATTTTTGTCACTTGCTATTTTTCTATAAAGTTGATAGTACTCGAGTATAAAATTATTAAAGATCAATATTCGGCGATTTTTAGTAAATAATATCTTGTCAACTATTGTGAAAATTGTAAAATGATAGAGGACTTTTCGACTCAGTTCTATCCCAATGTGAGAGTTTTATCATTACTTATCAAACATCTTGTATATCTGGAGACACGTTAACGTCTCCCAAATATATTTTTTTCTTCTCTCATGAAAAAGACGTTACAGTGTATTCTTTACAAGAAGGAAGAAACTTATGTAAAAAAATACTGTTCTTTCTAAATAAACTAATGTTATTAAAAAATGTATAATGAAGAATAGAAATTTTTACAATTCAAATAAAATAACAATCATCTCCGCACTTGATGAGTGTACTTGATGTGTAAACATGAATATGTATTTTTTTCGATTTATGTCTTTCAGATCATCGAGTTTTTCTTCGCAAAATTAAAAAAAATCTTGTTTCCTTGTTTTGGTGTCAATAAGTTATAACTTTAACTTTACAATATTTATTTCAATTATTAATTATCTATAGATCTATATATCAATTAATCAATCTATTTACTTATCTCTATTTAGTCTTAATTACACAGTACGATAAAAATCGATTTTTTTTTCTCCCATGAAAAAATCAAAGAAATTCTGAAAGTAGATGTAAAAAACGTTAATAATAAAAAACTTGATCTGGTAAAACGCCGAGACGTTTTTTACATCAACTTTCAGAATCTCTTTGATTTTTTTCATGGGAAGGAATGTGTGTTGTACTATGTTATTTATAAAGATTTAATTTCAATTTATTTGGTTATTTAATCAAAGTAATTTAAAAAATTCAATTTTTTTTGTTTGTTTTTTTGTGTGATAAAATTTTCAAAAATATATTGTAGAAATACACTGCTGGCAAGTGTAAAACAATGGCTATTGCAACAATAAAAAAAACGCGTCATATTGAATAAAAATTTGCAGGATGGATAGGTTATAGTAGAATATAAAAAAAGTTATTTCTAATAAAATTATTAAATACTTCTATACTTCTAAATTTTATATACCTTATGTATCACGTAAATTTTATTTTAAAAAAATTTTTGAATTTGACGATATTTGAATGTTTTATTATGATGTTGCTTTTATCACGTTATAAATTTTTTCAGAAAATTATTTGTTACTTAGAAAACTATACAAAATTGTCAGACAATCGTGAAATAACTTCATGGAAATTGACCACTGGTTGCATTCAGCAAGAACTCACCTTTAGTTGGTCCACCGAAATGAGGGCTGCTTACTCATACACTGTACTAGGTGTTCTAGGACGTTACTACTGTGATCTAGCTTTGTGGTAGCTCGCGATACTTATGTAGGGAAGCTTTTCAGCGCAAGCGTCACTCACCTCCCGCTAGCTGGTTTCCACCTCTCCGTGATATGCATGATTATCCCCCATGGTCGCGTGTCCATCATAAATCGTTATATGTCCGGAAATTTTTCTCGCGATGCTTGTAAATTATGCAAATTGGACACGCAAGAATCAGGGGACCAAAGATTTTTGCGATCAAAACTCCATGAAATGAGATATTCTCTTAAGGTGGTTCTTTATTAAAGTGCCGAAAATTTGGAGTGCCTCACCAGAGCCCACCTAAAATTACAAATATTTACATAAATATTTGGATAAAATATTAAAACTATACCTATATAATGTATACCGTAATGAAATAGGATGGAACATATGATAGTAAATCAAGAACTGCATTTTCATCGAACAAAAATAAAATGAGATTATGTTCATTTTTTTGAGATTATTTTTTCTGAAATTTATATGCAAGTTTATACGTGTAAATATCTTTCCAAAGCGGTCCTTTTTCTTCCTTATGATAACAGATCTGTAATGTTTCGAAGATCAGGGTTAAAATTTTTGTCTATAATTAACAATCTATCTAATTGTAAAAATTTTCAATACTGAAATGTTGTGAAATTGTAAGTTTAAACTGTTGCGAATTTAAAGATCTATCGATTTTAAATAGAATCTATCTCTAATTTTGTTGGGATTTGTGATATTACAAAAAAATACAGGGTTGGCCATATTCGACGGAAAGATGTTTTTTTTTTCAATCATGGGAAACGTCGTTACTCGATCTAACATCTCTGTCAAAAGTTACAGTGTAAAGTTGCCAGATCTTTCCGTCGAATATGGCCAACCCTGTATGTTAAATTAATACGTTTATAAATTAAAAATATGTGAGATTAAGATCTTGTAAAACTAACAAAGGAAATTATTTAGGTGTAATACATATTTTTGTTTATTTTTTATTGCAGTAATTTCCTGCCCTGATATTTTTTAATTTTTCAATTTTATTACTTTAGAAAATTTTTTAATGTACATGAGTTTAGTGTAAAAATCTTTTAAATTTTTATTTTTATATAATAAGAATTATTATTGTAAAAAAAGGAATTATTCTTGAAAATATGAACTTACTTTCGAAAAATGTAAATAAACAATTATAAAATATATTTATAAATTATAAAACCTTTATCTAAAACATTTTTTTTGCAGTGTTCGCTAAATACAAAATGACAGAAGCATATTACATTAATATTATAATTTTCCATTTAACAATATAAATATAACACATATGTTGTGTGCGTACGTAACAATTACATCGTTGAATAGAAAATTATAACATTTGTATAATGTTACTTTGTATTTAATGGATAAATAGTTACATATATAATACATATATAATACATGATCAATAAGAATCTTATTTTAGATCGTATGTGTGAAAATACAATCAATACTATATAATTTACAAATATGATTCTGACCATCGAATTTTGTTAATTCCCTTTGTAAACCCTTTTATTAATTCTTGTTATTTTTATACTTATAAAATATTATATTTCCTATTTTTTAATATTCTTTAACTTTTTCTAGTGAATATTTTTCTTATAATTTTTATTCGAATTGAAACATTTTTCAGAAATACTCAAAAATATTTGAAAAGTTGACATCTTCTCTCAGAATTTTTTATACAAATGAATTCTGAAATATTCTGAATTTTTTATCCCATAATTTAAAAAAAATATTATATTTTTAAATTTTTTAAATTGTATAACGTTTCATCAGAAATTACACTTGCAAAAAATCTTAGAAATCTTACGATATTTTATAATTAACATATATGAAAAATTCTGAGAAAAGATATAGATTTTTTAAAAAGTGTTCCAATTGTATAAAAAATGTGAGAAAGTTATAAAATTATATAAACATTTTGAAAAATTATATAGAAATTCTGAAAAATTATATGAAGAATTCTGAGAAAAATTTTCATATGGATTATATCAGAATTTGTGCTAAGGATGCGTATCACGTCTGGATAATATTTGAAGATGGTTAATATCAAACAGCTATATAATGCTAGAATCTAAAGTAAATAACACAATTTAAAATAAATAACATTCATCAATATCATTTTAGAAGACGAAGTTTAATGTGTTATTATTTAAGATATATCTTTGCGTCACGCAAGTCAGTTGCAAAATTATTTTAGACATAATGAGATTTAAATCGTTAAAATGCGACAAATAAATGAACACAACTTTACACACTTACAGAAAAGATCCTGTTTGCATGCAAAAACTAAAACTTTAATAATAATATTAAATAGTATGTTTCCAATAAAATATATTATCGAATACGTAATATGTCATCGATTACATAAACTGAAACGTTGTGTATGTTATGTTTTTTCCTGTTACATAATATTTGATACACTGTCGTGATCAGTGATTGATATCATTTGCAACACGATGCTTTTATATCCATGTATTTCTGTGATTCTCGATGGAATCTTATCTTCTCTATGCATACTTATACAATAAAAGCAAAAAGTATTCATACAGGTGAGATTTTTATAAAAAAAAAGATCTTATTTGTAGTCTATAGAAAATAAATATTAACTAAAAACGACTATATGTTTTATCACAATTACAAATAAAAGAGTTTTACGAAAATATAACTGTATTCATAATCTTAGAAGTAAACGCAATGATATAAATATTTTTTAGTTTAAATAATGAAATTTTTTATTTTTGCATATTATTAAGGTAATATATTTTAATTATTGCACACTTTTTAAATAAAACAATTTAGAGGAATATATACAATTTAAAAGAAACATAAAATCAATAAACTCGTACATATTAAAAACAATAAAAAAAGTAAAAGATAGGCCTATAAACAAGCTAATTAAGATATATATTTAATAATAATCTTTAATTACATAGTAATAAATGGGATGTTTTGGCTTACTTAGCCATCTTCAGCCATTATAAAAATTATTCCGTATAGACGTAATTTTGTATTACTTATCATTAAGCGATACTATAAAATCACATGAGGCACATTGCAATTTTACAAATAATTTTCACTTAACAAACGTAAAATGAGAGGATGTTGAATTAATGGCTGAATTTGATTGATATATCGATAGATTTTTTAAATTTCAAATAAAGAAGAGTCGAGGATAGTGACATCTTTAATTCATTTCTTACATTATTATTCTGCTTTGAGGTCGTAACACTGGACTTTTGCATAATACACAAGCGAATTAATCAATCAGAAACCTTCCTTTTCTATCATTTCTCGGAAAAGAAGAATTTTGATTGATTGATTCTCTTATGCACTATGCATTATGTGTTAGGCAAAAATCTGTGCTGCAGCCATTATTCAAACGTATACATCTATCCTTATCTAACATATTGCAACGCCATCTTTTGCGAAATCAAGCACCTATTGCTAAACACAATTATTGCATTGTTTATCATTCTGAGATTCGGTTTTTCATTAGTTGGTTAATTCGGTTAAGCTTAATCTGATATTTCATCCAATGGACTCCATTATATCATCATAGATGAAACAAATCATCATAGATAAATTGAATATCAGGTTAAATCTAACCATAAGTTAATCAGATAACTTAAAGCCTTCGCTTAGCTTTCGTATACACGTAACTTGCAGATCAATATAAATCTTCCTTTTGAAACTTTTAATCTTAGTTTCATAAACTTAGTATTGTTTGTGCATGTAATACGCTTAGTGCTGTATTGTCGTTTGGGCCATACGAGCAGAGAGGCGCTAAGGTATTTGGCGCCTCTCTTCTTCCCCCCCCCCCCCGCAAACTTTAAATTAGCGCTCTACATGTAAAGTTTCTAATCAGTTATCTAATTTCAAACCTACAACTTACCAAAACTAACGGACATTCTGAAAACTTTTTTTTTACATGACAATATCTGGAGAAAACAACGTGCTCATAACTAAGGCGCGTCTTCTTTTGTTCAGATGTTTAGAATTTTTAAAGCAGGTCAGCGCGTATGCACGTGATTCGCAATGCAAAAACAGTTGTGTAAGATTTACACTGCTTTGAATATTTGACATGATGATCCAATATCTAATAAAAGAATTTATCTCCTAAAGATAAAATGTCACTAATCATTGCATATGTCTTTACACAGTAATTACTATTTGTGTAAAATATTTGTTAAATATTATTAAATTTGAAAAATTAAACAAAAAAAAGTTATAAAAGTACATTTGACTATTCATCGACAAGTGTATTTCTACCCTTTGGTCTCGTGGACCAATCATTTAAAAAAACAAATGACAAATATTATATAAAGAAAGAAAAAACGAAGAGTGTTGAAAAGAAAAAGATTGCGAAAATCAAAAGATCGATATACGCCTGATATTACTAAAATTAAGATTTTTTTTTTTTTTTTTTTGGGAATATCGGAATGCATAAAAGGATTACGAATCATAATTATTTGCTTTATGAATTTGCTTTGTAAATTCAATAATTCACGACTTTTATGTAGTTCGAAATTTATTGAAAAAATATATTTCAATCTCATACGATGTACGCAAGTTAGCCTAAAACAAGCGCTCCCCCCCGCCGTACCAAACTCGCTTAGAGGCTCCGCACAATAAAAGGAACAGAGAACAGAGAATAAGAATTTCAATCTATCAGAAACTGTATTTCACAATGCATGATTTCTGATAGGTTGAAATTCTTATTCTCTGTTCCTTTTATTGTGCGAAGTCCCTTATCGCATAGAGCTTATATATTACTAGACGGGGAATATGAACGTCGAGCTATGAGCAAGACTGACAGAAGATGTATTTCTGTCCTTTTCTATCTTCTTTTGGTACATGCGCAGAAAGAAGAAAAGTTACTGTAGGAGAGAAATATACATCTTCTCTCATTATCAGTCTTGCTCACACTTTCCATTCATTAGTGGATAGGCTATTAACCCTCTAGTAATACAAGCTCTATGTTACCGTATCCACCGCCCCTGTAACGAGCTATGGAATTTTGTAAAAGTTACTAACTACTCAGTTAAGAACTCTGGGTTGATGGTGGCAACACCGAATCAGATGGCGATCTGCTGAAACCGGTAGCCACACATTCAAGCACGAGCCCATATCCGTGTGCTCGCCTTCGGTGCGCCGAGAGTGAATGAGACAGTGAGCTTCTTCTCACATTAGTTGCTTGTTTCAAGCGATTGAAAATGTTTTCTCGGCCGCTCGGCGGCCTTCGGCATCAATAAGGAACGAGGTGAAACGAAGAGCATTCTAAATAACATATAGCCAGGACTCATTCGAATCTTGTTTTCTGTAGAATTGGATGATTCGGTAGTCTGGATTTGTCCCATGCAGAACAACTCCCAGAAGATCTCCGCTCTAATCAAGATGTTAATATTGGAGGAGACGTTAAATCGAGGATCCGCCAAATTGAGATTTCGAGAGATATTGTAATCTTCTCGTCTTGATGTGGATGTCGGAAGTTTCTCGGTTATCTGATCTGTTAATATGCAGTCTATTGACCTGGAATAAGAATTTAATCGCGTTACCTTGACTGTCTGCGTAACATTCGACATAATATTATTGATATCGATTATCGACACGTTTAGAGAACGTTACTGCAAACCGAGAGTCCTCGCGAATTCTTTTGAGATAAAATTCGCCTGAGAACAAAAGTCTAGTAATACTCGACACGGGCGTGGTGTGCCATCATAAGCGATAGCGTTGACCACAGTGGAAAGCATGATGTGATTCTTGCCATGGTTGGTCGACGAGTGCGTGATCACGGTTGTCGTGGAACCTTCTGCCTTCGATTCTTTTGTATTGTCGGGATCCTCTGAGCTGGCGCTCGTGTGTAGTAATGTGTTGTGCTTGGCGTTACAGATTTTGCAGCCTCTTGATGGGCATTTATCCAATGAATGCGCCGGAGATCGCAGACAGTTGATATAAAGCTTACGATTGCGGACCTCTACCATCCTTTGCTTAATCGGCATCGCAAGAAATTCCTTGCAAAAGTACATGGCGTGCTCGCCTTTACAATAATTACATTTGGATTTGAACGTTGCCGCGCATGCGGTTTGCCGTTTTGGATTAACCTGCGTTCATTAGAATCCTTGGAGACAACACTGATCTTGTTTGTGCCCTCTAGCATCTGATAATAGTAAGAAATGAAATCAAACTGTTTAAATGTGGGGGATTCTACCTACCAGAGAAGATTGCCATTCTCATAATGTGCGTGCATCCAATTTTGAAGTTAGGATGTGTACTAACAAATCGTCTCAGTAGGACGTGAGACATTTGAGAGCCTTAAGGGCATGTACGTACCCATCTGCGATTCGATACAGCTCAGTTGAATCTTCCTTTAGTTAAAGACGGCAGGTCAAGTATGGTTTTGACGTGTATGTGAATGATTATCCGTTTATTATCGTAACGTACCCTCAAGAGATTTCATGTTATTTGATAATTCATAGTGGAAATTTCATTGATTACATTACTCGTGTCGCCGATGAGCGAGGACTTTAGGTATTGCAACTTTTGTATGTCACTGAGCGACACATTCAAGTGAATAATTGAATCAAAAAATGAGAATCACTCATCGTATTTGCCGGAAAACGATGGAAGATTCAACTTTAGCAATCGGATATTAAACTGATTTTTTAATCGATTAGACGCTCGATGTGGACGGCGATGTTGGGTCGCTCGCAGAGGCAATATTGGAATGAGAAGTTCGCGGATTCTCGCGCAAAGTGAATAATATGCTTCCTCGAAGCCGATCCAGTCATTGCTCTCATTGTCGTCAAGCAACTCAATTTGACTTTGTATGACGTTATACTGTGACCAGGGTTCGTCCAACTTGATTCTGTGCTCCACGAGCTGAGCAACAATGGCCGAGGTGGCCTGAATGACCGCATCGGCGTATATCTTAATTTGCGTGCACAAGCTTTTAACGATTGCTCGTGGCTTTTAAGCTGATATCTTGCTCGGACGACATCGCAAGCTAACCTCATTCAAATACTCGTAACGACAAGACTCTCGATCGGCACTACCGCGAGTAGCCCCCCTTACCAATATAGTGCCCTCGATGATGTAGCTTCGTTCGTTGGTGCAATCCTGGTGAGGCTGTCCTCGCGTGAGCGTGCTTCTGGGATACCGGTGACTGTAGGCGGGGCGGTCTCTCAACGCAGACGACGGTTCTGATTTGGCGGCCGAAGACTCTTCTTTCGAGGTTAGAATTTCCGCTCGAGTGTCAGGATGCCTTGCTGGATGACGGAAGTTTCGCTTGTGATGGCGGAATACCTTGTTTTTGACACTGAAGTTCCGCCTGTGATGGATACCTTGCTCGTGTAGTCGTCGGTTTACACTGATGTTGCACTTTCATGAAGAATGATGGATATCCGACTCGAAGGAGCAGAACGTTGTTTTGCACAAAAAACGATGTTTCGCAATTGGCGATTTTCGTGATGTGGGCATGTGCCCGACACACGTGCTACAGGGCGATTCCGTCGGGAGCGATATGGTCAAGAGAATGTAACTCGTTTTCTCTCTGAGTTCAAAATAATTTTATTTGTTCACTGGATTACAACTGTCATAAACATACGCACGGACAACCAAAGGAATGTTCGATAATTTTTCCGCGTAAGCGAGTATTGTTGTTCGTACCGATCGAAGCTGCCGCTCATTAAGAAGTATATCAACGCACACACAAAAAAGAAGTAGAGAACCTATAATCAGAGTGGCGCCATATGAGAGATGACGTCATATTTTAGCGAAATTTTGCGAGAGAGAAAGAGATATACGGTCTCAGTCTATCCAACAGACTGTCAGTTTTAGGGTTAGGTGCAACAGCATTGAACAACATAGATACGTAAAGGTACATTGATAAAAATAAAATTATCTTAGAAATTATTTTAGAAATATGGTTGGATGTACCGTTTTGTAACAATTCATTAAAAAAAGGGTATGTTATGAAAATAATTCCGAAGGACACAGAACGCCGAATGAATTGGTTAAAGAGTATAAATGGCAAATATTAAAATTGGACACCGTCAAAAAATTCATCTGTATGTAAATTCATCTGAGGTAAAGTAATTTATTCTTCATAAATAATGTATTTAAAATATTAAAATAAAAATGTAATATAAAATATACACAGATTAAGATCTGAAGACACGATAGTGTCTTGGCACTAAGTATATGTATAGTCATCACATTAGTTACGAATTTAATTCTTTCTTTTTTTATCGTAATTTTTTCAATTATATATCATTGCATTGTGAGTCTAAATCAAATAATATGATAATTACGATATTTAATATTTTATGAAATGTATATACATAATATTTTTTTGAATTTTTGATATCTTTTATATTATTACAGATGCATTTTATTCCTAAAATGTAAGAACAGAGAATGAATAGTAAACTAGCGCATTTAATAGCGCAAATAAATAATGCAATAAATAATGTTTTGTATAAAGTAGTGCAATATTACAAAATGTTGCACACAATATTGCAATAGTACAAAATAAATGAAATTTTATAATAAATAATATATGTAAAAGTTTTATTATTTTATATACAATATTTATTTATTATCATTTTTTAATTTGTCACAATTTTTGAGCATTTTTTAGCATGAATTCAAAATTTAGAAAATAATGCGTTTAAAATCTGGAGAGAATGGCTAAAACATGGCGGACCAATCACAAGTGATACCCGTATGACGTCACTCTGATTATAGGTTCTCTAAAAAGAAGCAGATATAGGCTCTCTCTCGTTTAGTGACATCGTCTAGTGTCTAACGCCGGCCAATCATGGTCACGCCGATACGACAATAGCCAATCATGCGCCTATTGCGCAGAAACTACGTGCGAGTTACGACTGTCTGGTCAGCCTTTCATAATGCATGTAGCTTATGTCTCAAATAAAATTTGAGACGCGAGGAAGAAAACGTGGTGGTTATAGTATTTACGATATAATTATTAATACTATTATAGTTTTAGTCAGACTGCGATTTCAAGATTGGACAGGACTTTATGGAATTATCTAGTGTATTTGTATAAATTCATACTGAAATATTTAAGTAATAAGATCAACTTTGGTCGATTATAGGATTTCATTTATTTAACTGATAGAACTAAAATTTATTTATCTAATTATAAAAATTTTTCTATACGATTCATACATTATCGATTCATTTTTATTTCTCAACATAGTCTCCTTTCAGCTCGATACACTTGATCCAACGATTCTCCAACTTTTTCAAGCCGTCCGAATAATATAATTTGTCCAGCCCTTTAAAATAAGCTCTTTGTTTCGGCGATGAGCTGCTCTCTGGTGGTGATCTCTTTTCTCCGAACCATTTCTTTGGAAACAGGAAATAGTCGCAGGGGGTTAAATCTGGCGAATATGCTGGATGGAGAAACAATTCGTAGCGGAATTCGTTGAATTTGGCCATCGATGCTGGGCACTTGTAAACCCGTGCATTGTCTTGATGGAAGAGCATTTTCTTCTTCGCCAAATGAGGACTTTTTTTCTTTAAAATGTTGAAACGATCCAATAAGGCTGCGTAGTAATCGCCATTGATCGTTTCCTTCGACGAAAGGTAATCGATATGAATTATACCACGTGCATCTCAAAAAACTATGGCCATCACCTTTCCGGCCGACTTCACGGTCTTCGCCTTCTTCGGAGCTGATTCACTCAGTGAAGTCCATTGTTTTGATTGTTCTTAGGTGTGAAGTAATGGACCCATGTTTCGTCCACAGTAATAAATCGACGCAGAAATTTATCTGGATTACGTTGAAATATCTCCAAACATTGTTTTGAAATCGTCACACGATCGCGCTTATGGTCCACAGTGAGCAAACGCAGCATCCATCTTGCTGATAGCTTTTTCATATCCAATTGTTCGTGAAAATTGAAATCACTGTGCCATGTGATATGCTTGTGGCCTCAACAAGCTCGCGCACTTTCACTCGTCGATCAGTCAAAACAATATCGTGGACTTTGATGATTTCTGGCGTAGCAGCCTTAATTGGACGTCCCGAACGAGGTGCACCAGGTGGATGTAAGACCACGTTTAAATTCATTCATCCAATTGTATACAGTCACAAACGCTGGTGCAGATGTGCTATGAACATTATCCTACTCGGCTTTGATTTCTTTCGGCATTAAATCTTTCATACGTAGATGTTCGATCACTGCACGAAACTCGTTTTTTTCCATTTTGCAAAAAATACAAAGATTGTTCGCTTTAATCGTCTACAGAAATGAAATCACGCGATAAATTCCGTTCAAAATTTGACAGTAATCAGCTGAAAGATGCTACTTGTCAAAAAGTAAAAGTATGTGACATAACATTGCAAGTCTCTCTCTGACAGATTTTCTAAGAACTTATTGACTTGCTCTCGTATTGATGCGTTAGGCGGTCGGTCTTGCACGAATTGCAGAGTGCCAATGTATACTATATTTCCGTGCAGCACGTGCACACTGCACACATTGAAAAAAACCTATTGTGAACGGTATTGTGAACGGAAATGAAAAGTGTGTCTGAAGACTGTGATTCTCGGAAGAGAGTAAGATGTGTGAATATTGCCGGTGCAGTTCCTATGCGATCGAGAAATAGTTATACGGGGTGCGGAACAGGGAGTCATCATCAATGACAATAATGATAATGAAAAGGAATATTAGTTCGGACGATTAGGAGACGAAACGGTGCATATTGACTTCGAAGAAAGATTTTGGTACAAAGCTTTCGGTTTAATAAAGAAACAGAATTATCACTCAATGAAAAGTGAAAAGAAAATTCAATATAGCTGCATGAGAATATTAAGATTCTCGCGGGTGATAAGAAGTGCGTCGAAGTGCGACGATAACAGACAAGATAGTGATGTTATACTACGACCGCAGAGAATCCCGCTAAAAAAGTGTTTCGTGACCTGTGTGATAAGTATATACGTAATCAATTATGCTATCCCTGTAAAGAGTGCATCTTAATAGACAAACATAATACCAAAGTGATAAAATACTATGATATTCTAGATATAAAACGATACTGTAACGTGTGTGAACGAGTCACGTGCAAGTATTCCACGTAAAAGTGTGATCTAAATACTGTGAAAAGATATGGAAAATCACGAGCGAGTGAAACGCGAACTGCTGGAGCAGTGCGACCAAGTCACTACTCTGGTGGAGTACTACTTCAGCTGCAACGATGTGATGAGTGCATCGAGCAACTCGAAGAACTTTGTCGTGCCAAGCGTCCGCGCTTCGCCGTTGGACTTAGACAATTCGCGATAGCGAGGACTGCGCGATTCACAAAGTTGTAATTGGAGCGACGTTTCGTACACGTTGGTGGCGAGTAGAGGGTAGAGATGAGAGTACGCGAGGGGCGACGAAAGATCTCTTGTTTGGCGAAAGATCGACGCCGCGTTCGAGAATCGCATTCTGACGCGGCAATATAGTGCTCGAGCGAAATGCTAAAAAGGCACGATAATGTAAAAATGAACACCGCGGGCGAGTTTCAACGGCGTGTTCGCGATGAAAGATAAACATGTTAATAAGAGCATAATTACAAAGAACAGCGAAATATATGCACCGATGCACTGATATACGCGAATGGTACGATCGGCACATCGTCGAATCTACCCTAGCATCGCTCGAAGAGTTCCAGGAATGCGACAGCGCCGTGGTGGGCGCCGTCGCGAATCCACAACTTGACTGTTAATGTGAACTAAATCCCATGTATGCAGAATGCCACACCGAAGTGCCGCGAGAAATTATGCAGGAACAATGTATGTTTCGCGTAGTCGGTAGTCGCCGCTTTGTACCTCATAGAAAGAAATGCGGAGTGAGAATATTCGTATCCGTATTACTGCAGTGTTAAATCTCGCGGATATCAAATTTCCAATGATATTAAAAGACATTTCTAAATTTGAACATTTGAACGCGGTGTCGATCAATGTATACAAAAATGGACTGGTTCTTCCTCTACAGCTCACCGATGACAAGAAGGAGAAGCATGTCAATATATTGTACGTGCAAGATCCACGCAATGACAGCTTCGTCCATTTTGCATGGATCAAGAACCTGTTGCGTCTCGTGAGTTCGCAGATTACTGGGAAAAAGAATAAGAACTATTTCTGCGATCGACAAGTATAATAAAAAAAGCCAATAAAAAACAGTAAAAAGAAATAGCGAAAAATGATTTCTCTATTATTTACAGATGCCTCCATTATTTCAGTTCGTACGAAAAATTGCAGTCGCACGAAGTAGACTGCCAGAAGATCAACGACTGCGCCATCCGACTGCCGAGCGAGGACGACAGGTGGCTCGAATTCAGTAACTATAATAACCAGGAACGAGTACCGTTCATCATTTACGCCGATTTGGATTGACGCAAGACGAAGCCCAACAAGGAAGACGCGTCGTCGTACGCGTATCAGCGGCATGAAATGTTTAGGTTACTATGTGCGATGCGCACAATGACGCG
The DNA here is from genome assembly GCF_024713525.1 of Acromyrmex echinatior. NCBI lineage: Eukaryota > Metazoa > Arthropoda > Insecta > Hymenoptera > Formicidae > Acromyrmex > Acromyrmex echinatior. The sequence goes on from NW_028259054.1 coordinate 1,341,612, forward strand.
TTATCGTCGTATCACTTCCGTCGCGATGAAGACTGCGTAGTTTGCGTAATTAACTCAATGATTTGGTGCATCGCGTGAAAAATATTGTATCCGTGCTCATGGAAGCGTTGTCTAAACAGCAATGGGAGCGCGACGCGTTGTCAAATCTGCGAGAAACTGTTCGCGCCGGACGATACGCGGGTCCGTGATCATTGTCATCTCACCGGTAGACATCGCGGTCCAGTCCATTCGAATTGTAATTTAAATTATAAAAATTCGTTTTATATTTCGATCGTATTTCATAATTTATCGGGCGCTATGACGTGCATTTTATAATTAAAGAAATTATTATACTATCGCGTACGATGGAGATCTCTTTTTTAAAACGAAGGAAAAATACATTTCATTCACTAAACATGTCGATAGTACCGATGACAAAAATGAAAAGAATTTTCAGAAAAATTGCATAAAATTATGTTTTATTGATTCTTTCAAATTCCTAAATACAAGCCTTGATAAATTAGTGTCGTATTTCAAGATTTTACAAATAAATTAAAAATTGTACGTTCCGAATTTTGCAAGCTCAGCGCAGAGGATTTCGATCTTCTCACATGAAAAGATGTCTTTTCTTACATTGAATGCGTCGAAAAATTGCAGGACACTTACTACCGCGCGAATCATTTTATAGTTTGTTGACAGGCGATACTGTATCCGCGTACCCGCCGCCGGGACCGCCCCACGGGGCGAGAACGACGGCGACCTCCTTCCCCCATAGATGAGAGGAGTGAAGAGGAGGACGGTGGGGTGGTGTGCGGGAGTGTCGGGGTCAGTGAACCCTCCACCTCCGCCGCCACCATCATCAGTGACGGCCCCGCGTCTCGGACGCGGGGCGCAGTGAAGCGGCGGCGGATCACCGACCCTAGGGTCGATCCGCCACCGGAAACAGGATGACCCTCCGCGTGCGCGGGGTGCAGTGGCTCATCATCCTCCGGCCGCGTCGAATGCGCGACCGGGCGGGGAGCCCTGCGCCGCCGCGCGCGGGGGGTGCGCCGCGAGAGGAAGTCTCGCGGCGCCGAAGCATGAGGGGCGCCAAACTTCTGATTGGCGCCCCTCGGGGGGCTGGGGATCGCGGCGAGGGCCGTGATCCCCAACTCCCGCCCCCCAACACCAACCGGGGCGGCGGGCGCAGGGGGTGGTGTCCCCCCAGCGCCCGAATAAAGTCGAAGGTGCCAAGCACCGCCCGGGGTCACGTCGTCTCTCAGACGACGCCATAAAAATCCCCGGGCGGGAATAGAAGTCGGCAATAAGCCGACTGGCCTGAGGGACTCCCAGAAGTATGCTGCACGCGTTCCTGGGAGTCCCTCATGCAAGGCCAGGTAAGGACACTCGGAGGGGTTTTAGTGGGTGCAAGCCCCACATAACCCCGGGCTCTCCCCCGAGGCTCGGGGTATGCGTCAGGCATTTCCCCTCCGTTATCAAAAAAAAAAAAGAAAAAAGGTGATACTGTATTCGAGAGCGATTACGCTCACGCCGTGAATGTATGGCAGCGATTCTCCATTCGCACGCTCGACGAGTACAGTATACTTGAAAACGAATGTCTTGTTATTAGACGACATTTTCGAAAATTTTCTCGAAAGTTGCATCGCAAGTTACGATCTCGATTCCGCGCATTATTATACACTGCCAGGTTTCACGTGGGACTCTATGCTGAAACATACATGCATAAGATTTGAGTTCCTCACCGACATTGATATGGTCATGTTCATCGAGCGCGTTATACGCGGCGGCTTCAGTCAATGTTCCGGCAGATATACGCAGGCTAATAACTGCTAATGCTTACGAGACTATGATGTACGCGATGAGAGTGGATGGCACAAAGGACACTAAAAAGGCGAAAGGTGTAAAGAATAACGTCGTAGCACCAACGATAACATTCGACGTGGTATTTGACCGAAGAGATTGAAATGACTCGCCGTTAATCGTGTATGCAATCTAAATTACGTGAGGTATACACGATATCCGAATCGAAAATCACTCTGAGTTCATACGACGACAAATACATCGTAATGAACTCGACGAAGACATTACCATGAAGGCATTGGTGAATATCTATGTAATATATATGTATTATATGTATTATATATAATATATATTACTATTATGTATTACTATTGTAATTTATACTTTTTTTACATTTATTACGTATTACTATTATTGTACTTTCATATAATACATACCGTATGTTTTTATATACGTATTATATATTACTAGTATTTTAATTTACATTTTACCCCATGTTTTTATCATTTATACGTATTATTATTATGTATTTTGTATTACTGCTATGTATATGTATTCTGCTCCGTACATAAGTTGTTACAAATAAATAATTCTAATGAACGTGGTTTATAAATCAAACATATAAATTAAAGGAGCATGAAACCACAGCACTGGATGTTGTTTGTGAAATTTAATTCTTCATTACATTAATAAAAAATCTTTAGACGTTTCGGTCACAATCTGGTCATCTTCAGTAAAATTACAAATATTAGTAAAACGCAGAATTTACATATATTTGACATTGAATTCAGCCGTCGTATAATATAAGTATATGTAAACGTGTTTTTTCATCTTGTGAAGGTGCATCGTACAACAATGTTGCAGCGCCAATTATCATATTGCAAGTTATGTAGAGAACAAGAATTTCTAGATTCTAATTTAAAAATTAAACTATCATTAATATTTTCTAGTCAGTTTTATGAGGATTGAATAATTACCTGTTTTACAGACAAAGTGACGAATCTTAAGCACTTTCCTCATGCAGATGGAAATTCGTCGTGACATTGTGTATTATTATTCGTCATATCGTATATTAATCATATCGGCACTCATTTTTTAGATGTTAAACTAATGAGACAAGAAGGAAGAAACATCTTCGATATTTAAAAAAAACCTACTAATTTAGGGAAATATTGGAATTATTATTCGAATCATCCATTAATGCATAAAAGGGATGTAATCATCGGGCAATTAGACAGAATATTGTTTTTATCCCATCCAAAATTTCAAGAAAAAAACATTTCTGACTTAATTCACACTCTGTTAATGAATGGCTATTCTCTTGAATTCATTTTTTCAATAATAAAAAACAGAATTAAAACTTTAGAAAATAGAACTAATTTAGATAAAAATAGTGAGTGTAATAATAATAATGAAAACGATTCTAATTCCAATTTAAAGAAAAAATTTTTTATAATACCATATTTAGTAAAGTATTGGAAAAATTTTAAAAATTATCACAGGGCTTTAATATTGCTTATAAACCTATAAATAAACTGAATAGATTTATTAAAACTGGAAAAAGTCGTTTATATAAAGAGGACCATTGTGGAGTGGTTTATAACATAAATTGTCTAGATTGTGAGTCTTCTTATGTTGACCAAACAAAAAGGAAATTAAAAATTCGAATCAAAGAACATAAGGTTCACATAAGAAGATCCATCTCTGAGATGTCAGTGGTCAGTGGTGGTTTCACGCCACCAATTGAATGAGATGCACGAATTGGGATAATTTAGAATTTTAGATACGGAACACATTATTTAAAAAAAGAATTTCTGAAATGATATACATAAAAAGCCAAATAAGTAGTATCAATAAGCAAAGTGACACTGAAGGTTTGCCTGATGTTTATCTGCCTTTTCTAAAGAAAGATCTCTCTCACACTTAATAAATAATTCTAGAACAATCTAAACTTTTTACATATACATAAATAGCGGTAACATATACGATATAACGAATAATAATACACAATGTCACGACGAATTTCCATTTGCGTGAGGGAAGTGCTTAAGATTCATCATTTTGTCTGTAAAACAGGTAATGATTCAATCCTCACAAAATTGACTAGAAAATATTAGTGATAGTTTAATTTTTAAATTAGAATCTGGAAATTCTTGTTCTACATAACTTGCAATATGATAATTGGCGCTGTAACATTGTTGTACGATGCACCTTCACAAGATGAAAAAACACGTTTACATATACTTATATTATATGACGGCTGAATTCAATGTCAAATATATGTAAATTTTCTGCGTTTTACTAATATTTGTAATTTTACTGAAGATGACCAGATTGTGGCCGAAACGTCTAAAGATTTTTTATTAATGTAATGAAGAATTAAATTTCACAAACAACATCCAGTACTGTGGTTTCATGCTCCTTTTATTTATATGTTACAAATAATTATGTATTTTGTACAATATATTCCAAAACGAAGATGAATGAGGAGTAATAAAAATATACGTTTATATATTTATATTGATATACATATTTTTATATGTAAAGAAAAAAATACACGAATCGAAATTGTATCAAATGACATTGTTTTTATGTATCCACGAATTGTGTGATCCATCGAATCCCAGCCACTCGACGTACACCTTGTTTCTTTTCCTGCGCAGTACTTTCTCCACGAGATATATTCAGATGAGTAGCGCGATGCAACTCGTGCTCATAGAACGTACCAGCGACGGATTTTTCACGATAATCCTCGAGTAGATAGCTTACGGGATTAGTATGCTGCATTCTACCGATCGTAAACACCTCGGTGGTTCAATTTGGCGTGTAACTCTTCTCAAAAATCGTCTTGTACTTGTTCACGCGTACAGAATCGCCCACTTTGAATTTTGCCGGACCAGCGATTTTTATCACGCCATACAACGTGTCCAAGAATCTTTCGGCAATCACGGGAGTTACGTCGGCGGGTCGCATGCCGATAGGGCGATGCTTGCACTCGTTGTAATCTGATACGAGATGCGGGACCCACTTGTAATTGCCATTGAGTGTAAACATCTTCCACATATCGTTTTTGAGCGTGCGATTGAACTGCTCGACCGCTTTCAACATCGAATATGTAAAATAGTGATTAACGTCGTGTTTTTTTCAAGATTTTCTGCACATCGGTGTTGTGAAACTCCTTCCCCATATCCATTTGTAAATTTTTCGGACATCTTCCACTCACTCGAATTATCTCAACAATAGCATGAGTCATCTCGCTTCCTTGTTTTTGAGCGGTATCCACGCATACTTGCTCAACACATCAATGACGGTGAGTGTGTAGTGATGGCCTCTGTTGAAGCTCGAGTACGGGCGCATCTCGACGATATCAGTTTGCTATCTTCGAACTATGATACGCCTTCAGGGAAAATTATTTCTCGCCGGAGCGTACAATTCCTCGATAAGTCGATGTCTCTCAGAGCTAATTTTTATTTTTTTGTTAAATCTCTTTTTCATGATTCAATGCGTAATACACAGGGTGCAAGAAAAAAAGTATTTTTTCTCGCTGACGCCCCGCAACTGACTCGTTTTGTCGATACGCGATTTAATTTATAATAAGACCGTCTTCGCGAAGTTCCTCGATGATCGACAGCATCGTTGTCGTGAGCATTATTGCCCGTTCGGTGCGAAACGTCAAGTAATCGTAGACGCTTGTCCACCAGCTCGTCCAGGGATAGTCCTAGTGCATGTAATCGATCGCGTTGTCGTTCATTGTCATTGCGTGAGGTAATCCCTTTCAGATTTCTTCTTCTGTTTCTGGGGGTGTGATCGACAACGGCACAATTACGTATTTGTACAAATGCGTAACCCCTATTGCTTAATAATTGGCCCTGCGAATGACGCTTGTGTTGTGCGCATTCGTCGCTAGCAGCATGATCTTGTACTTGTGCATATCATCTTCCGTGTAGAGATCGTCGGGAATTCTCTTGAAAATTAACTTGTAAAGACTGGATGTACCAGCGTATCGTACGTCGATAATTATATTGTCCGCATCATCCACGTCGAAACGTTTATTGCCAGACATCAATCCATCCTTGTGTAGTTAAATGTCGTACACATAATATATACCGCTCTTCTGTTTATCTCGCGCTTCCCTCAGGACAGCCTTGATGTACTTTTGACTCAGCTCAAGCCGGCTTGTAACGTCTCTTGACGTTTGCAACCGATTTTGAACTTTTGTTGCTAGCGAATCGTCCGTCGTTTCGAAACGTTCTTCAACGATTCTATCATCTGTACAATAGTCATATGCGGAGTGGAGGATATCGATATACGATCATGCGATCGTTCATCGGATTTATACGGGGTCGCGGAACGCTCGAACGTCTTGCTCGCTTCCTTTTCTTTTTCCTCTTCTTCCTTCTCCTCCTTCTCCTCTTTTCTTTTGCGCTTGAGAGCAGACGCTGTATTATTGTCGCGCGACTGTCTCTTTATCACGCGCACGCTGGAGCTGTCAACAATCAGTCGCAGCGGTATGATAATAGGCTTAAAATGCCTGTCCAACGCCATGTCCTTCTCGATTCTATCAGACTTCAGAGCACGATATTTTTTGCAGATCGACTCGCTCGTCTTCTCAATCTCCTCACGATTTTTTCACGCTCGCGCATCAGCCATGTTCGTCTCTGGCGAAGTATCGACAACGACTAGTTACGGTATCGCGAACTCATTAAATCCTTTTCTGTATCTCCCGCGCACTGTCCTTGTCTATTACTAGAAATCCATATTTATTTTGCCAACAGTCGCGACACAACAAACAAAATTCGTCGTACGACATGTCAGTATTCACATAATCGTTGTAAACGTGTGTCAAGTTGTATTCTGTTTGAACAAGATCAGCAGGTTCGTATTGTTATGTATCAGATGTTTAGGTATCCTCGCGTACGTCTGACAGAGATAGAAGCAGTCAACGTTCGCGTGGCGGCTCAACGAAAAGTATTCTCATCCTGCTTATCGCATGTCACGTCATCAAAGCTAAAAATTTGATAAAGATCTAAGTTAAAGAATTTGAGCGCGCCTCGCTCGGTGGAATGACGTCGCTGTTGTTGGAGAACGTAAAGTAGCCGATTTCGTCGATAGACTTAAAAAATGTTGGAGATACTTTGGCTGTTGGAGCGATTTAGAGTAGGCGTACACGTTCTCGAAACATACGCCGTTCGGACTCTTAAGTAAGCTTATAAGAATGTTGGTTTTTTGCCGCAATTCGACGGACAGCAAATGATCGCGCGTATAGTACTCGGCAGCATTTCGCCGTGCTTGTGCTTCTACTCGCTTCTTCCCATCATTCACGTTTTCACGTCACAGTTATTATCAACGGTTGCCGCACGAATTTCATGCTTGCACTAAAGGCTATGCACTCTCGAACGACTATTTAAAGGTGCGCTAACCCACGAATCGCGCAGTAGTATGTATCTTGCGCTGTGTCATCCTTCCGTTATTCAAGACTTGAACGCCGAGCAGTTGCAATATATACCGAAGATCGTACTTTTACGCGTGTACGGCGACTACATCAAACATGTCTGGTACAAGCTTCCGGAACACGTGAAGGCAGATTCGGAGATTCGAACTTATCATCGCTGCGACGAGCTGACTACAGTCAGCCATGATAGCGGACACACATCAATGGTCGCGCACCTAAGACAAAGAACTGTAACGAATGTCAGCGTCGCGCGGCGGTCTGCTGAATTTAGCGATAAATAAACGTTTCCTTTTGAGTTATATATTTTGGGCTACCAGTTTTGTGGCCCGGGCACTCGGCTTACAAAGCGATTAGTCAAATGTGACGCGGACATAAATCCGCTGGACGTGGCGTACCGAGAACATGACATTGCGTGTTGTCGGAGCAACGATCTCATCGATAGACACGCGGCGGACAAGGTACTCGCCGATTAAGTGCTAGGACGCATCATCGCGAGAGATTCGGCTCTGAGCAAGAGAGCAGTCGCTGTTGCCGTCTGTGTAGCGATGAAAGCCAAGATCGGCATGGGCATGAAACCGAAGAAAAAGACGACGAAAAACTTCCAATGGCGAAACGTGGCGGCGCGTTTCTACCAATGTTGGGCGCGCTCGAGTCCTTGATCGGCGAAGCGGTCAGCGTGGCGAAAGCGGTAAATGACAGCATAGCCGCGCGACAGCTTGAAGAGCTGCAATGTCACAACCGTGCGATGGAATAGGGCCATAGATTATATCTCGCTCCGTACAAATACAGACGCGGACTATATCTCGATCCGTACAAACGCGGACAGGGCGTAGCCACAAAAAAAAAAGAAAAACGCTAAAGAGACGATAAAAATGCTGTCTGTCGCAACTACCAATGTGCCATTGAACGAGCTCACAAGACATATGCGTATACCATACTTTAGAAGTGTTTTCATGTGTAACACGTTACCGATGAACGGCGCACCGAAGCAAAGCAGTATTGTGAATCTAGATGATGCGACGGGGCCTGGTACTTACTGGGTAGCGTACGCGAAGAAGAAGAACCGCATCGTGTACTTTGACAGTTCCAATAATCGTCCAAGGAATTGATGCGATATTTCGGGAACGTGATGACAATAACAACAATGACACCGATGACGATGATGATGAGGGTGGAGAATATCCGATTACGTTCCGCGCAAACAATAACACGATGAGATGCGAGATTAGATGTGCGTACAGAAACTTTGGCAAGCCCAACAGCATTGGATCGCTGCTGAGATTCTCGTGGAAGCGTATACTGCAAAGATGGCATGAATCGGACATGTCGATCAACATAATGAACGTAAACGTTATCCGCGTAGAGTGTAATGTGACCACAGGCGCGTACAGCAACGGCAAAAGTGCGCACATGATACATGAATTTTCGCCGAGCGTACCGCCAGAATATAAAATATCGAAGAAGTCGACGCAGATCGGCATTTACCTGCCGATCATCACACGAAGCATTGTAGATCTAACGATATGCATCGTCGACCAGAACGAATGATTGCTCGATTTTTGAGGAGAAGAAATCACCGTTAGATTGCACGTACGACGGCGATAGTGATAATGTGAGCGTGAGATGCTCGTATTGAATGGAACGGACGCAGAGAGGTAACGCATTCTTTACAAGGCAGGTGACGTCAGCTCGATAACACTTGCTTATTTAGCTGCATCAGGAAGAAGAAGCTCAGCGTGTCGAACGTTACATTTTTAAAGTCTTTGAGATTCGCGATGCGCAACATTTGAGATGACTGATATTCTAACATTAAAGACGAACCGATCTTCAACGCATCATCAAGATTGAGACTCACACGTACAACTCGTTCGCCAACACAACGTTCGGGTACAGCGACGAGATAAGAATATAGCAACAGGATCTGTATACACTGCGTACGAAAGCTTTCTATACGTCGAGGGAAAACTGAAGAACAAAGTGGTCCAGGGTGCTAACATGGCATTGGGAAATAATTGCTTTCATATTTGATGAGATTCGATATGAATTCAACGGTGTGAAGATTGACTGTAATAGAAACGTATGCATAATTAGCATGATCAAAAATTATGACACTGTAACAGTATCATCCGACAGAAGCGTAATTCTGCGGAATGCCGGCTGGAATGCGCGGACTACTGTGGCTGGATACTTTAATGTCTGTGTATCGCTCTACGTACTGCTGGGATTCTGCGAAGATTATAAACGTGTGGTGATCAACGCTCGTCATGAGTTGACTTTAATACGATCGCGCAATGACAATTGTCTGACGGGAGGTCCAGCGACAGAGCCAATGTTTGAATTATCCAAAGTACAGTGGCGAATGCCGCACGTGTTATTGAGCAAGATAAATTAGCTGTCGATGCTGCGCGCTTTGGAAAGCGGACGATATCTGAGTATCCTTTTCGCTCATAGGATCTGTACGAATTTCCGCTCTTGCAGAGCACAGCCAAGTATTCATGGGCCATCAAGATAGCTACTGAACTCAAGAAGCCACGCTACGTCATTTTCGCTATGCAAACAGGTCGAAAAAATATCATGTTCGAGGATATAAGTTGATTCGACGACTGCAAATTAATCAATGTGAAACTGTACCTGAATTCGGAATATTATCGTATGATGACTTAAATCTGGATTTTGATAAAAACAGATGTGCGATTCTATACGATTTGTACACGCGTTTTTGCAAGGACTACTACGGATACGAGTATCTTGAGCCGAGTTTCATCTTTATGGCTTTTTTATGTAATGGTCCGTTCGTGATCATTGATTACTCTCAACAGAACGAATCGGTCAATAGTGGCACCGTGGATGTGCGACTTTGAATGTAAGGAGAACATACCCGCAAATACAACAGTCTATTGTCTTATCATACACGATCGCGTAGTTCAGTATAATCCATTGATCAACGTTGTGCACAAATCACTTAAATGCACTTTCGATACAATATAAAATCGTACATCGCAATTAACCACAGTCTTCTCAACAACATGCCCGTGCCAACGTTCGTGGATCTGGATTTATCGTTGGTAAGAAATTTGTCGTGAAAGAAGTGGCAGTGCTGAAACAGGGGACTGTTCTCACGCATTACATTTTTACGAGTCCCATGCCATGGAAATTTTTGACAAGATCCGACAGGTCTTGCGCTTCCTGGTTGAGTGCTTATCACTATGGATTGCGATGGAAAGACGGAATGGTCTCGTGCAAAGAGACAAAACGCCTGATTACGGCGACTGTATTTGAAGATGATGCTATCGTGTACGTGAAAAACGTGGCTGTGGAACTTACTTCTGGACGATGAGTGAGAACGCATGCACATCGAGATACAGTTTATGAAGACATGGAATTTTTATCTAATCTAGATATTATTAATACTAAGCGATGCAGAACATATTAAGAACAACTGCGCGTTACAAAATATATTTAAAATATATAACTGGTGATTGCAAAAGAATTTTTAAATAAAAATACGTTAACGTATTTATTATGTATTTTTTCCCTTTCCTTTGTAATACATATATCTATGAACATATGTACGTATGTATGTATATATGAACGTATATACGTATAAACATATGTATGTACGCATGTAGAACGTATGTACGTATGTACGTATAAACGTATGTACGTATAAACGTATGTACTTATAAACATATATACAGGGTCCATTATAAAAGTAATGCGCATTTTCTGGGAAAAATAGATTTATTGATTGTAGCGGTACAAATGCTCAAAATTCTTCAAAATACTCTCCCCCTGAATCAATACACTTGCGGAGACGTGTCTGCCACGTCTGGAAGGCACGCTGAAACTCCTCGACGGAAATGTCTCTTAGGAACGTTGTAACATGCTTTTGGATGTTTTCCACGGACTCCCAATGCTTTCCTTTCAGCTCTCTCTTCAGACGGGGAAACAAAAAAAGTCGTAGCTGGAAACAAAAAAGTCCGGCTCATTTTGAATCAAATCCAACAATTCTTGACAGCGCGAAACTCGAAGTTCTTTCTGGTCTTCCGTCAACACTTTCGGCACAAGCTTCGCGCAGACCTTGCGCATTTGCACATTCTCCGTCACTATCCCATGTACCGCAAATATGGACATGTTTAGGATATCAGCGATATACTGGATGCTCAATCGACGGTCGGAACGCAAAACTTCGCACACATGATTCACGTTTTCGTCGGTTCTGACCGTTGTTGGGACCGTTGTTGGGACCGTCCAGAACGGGGTTCGTCGGCGACCTCCTCCCGGCCCTCCTTGAACGCCTTGTGCCACCTCCCGGACTGTGACCTTGAAATGTAATCGTCCTTGAAGGCCTCTTGAAGCATCTGGAATGTTTCGGTTGCATTCTTTCCAAGTCGCACGCAAAACTTGATGGCGTATCGCTGTTCAAGCGAACGCTCCATCGCGCCGTGTTACAAAGTCGAAAAACACACTTCACGCGGAGGCACGTCTTTCCATTCAGACTGCTCGGAACAAACTGGCGACCGGCTGCCTTGGAAGGGCAGATCCCCCCACCACATTTCTTGACCCATTTTACCCCTCTGCGATGGATATTCGCGTCACAATAAAATCATGCGCATTACTTTCATAATGGACCCTGTATGTATGTATTCGAAAACATCGACACTTCTGTTAAACACGACATGTCCGATCTGACAGTTCATATGTGCAATGTATATAGATAGTGCATAAAGGCCGCAGCACAGACTTTTGCGTAACATATAAGGCATAATGCATAACGCATAGCATAACGTGTAGCAACGCACAAGTTTGTATATAAGCTTAATTCTGGACCTGCGCCGGCCGCTGTTCAGCCCTGGTGGCCCTTATATTCTAACCTTGTCATCGATATCGGTACCATTAGTAAGTATAAACCACATAATATTATACTATATAATTTATAATATTATACTATAATAAGTTATAAGATCGCTAGATGAATATATCAAATAAGTAATAAAATCATGTCAAAACGATCAAAGTTAGATATTGATGACTAATAATAATATTTTATAATATTTTCATGATTGAAACATATATTTCAGTTATATATATATACCATGTGCTTAAACTGTTGGATGCATCTCAATTATGAAAATGTTATTAGGCAACAATATCTAATCTAAACCTTGGCGTGACTCTCACCTTCTCTCCTCCTTACAAAAAGACGCTCGACTTCCACACAAAGCGATTTTATTATGAAACTTTAATTTATCATATCTCCTAAACCAATGCCGTCCCCCATTCAATTTTTGCAGGAAATCACTCAGGACACTCTCCTCTACAATATATCTAAAGAACATTTAAATCGGTAAGGTGTCACCTAAAATGCATATTTACTAAAACATATAAAAACATCTACAACTTTTTCCTTCGTTTTTTTGGCCAATTATAAACAATTCATATAGAAAAAACAATTAATAAAATTAGTTCTTACTTTCAAATGTTAGTAATGTAACATATTAATACATATATTTTAATACAATATTAATTAATTGTATTAAGTATTTGTTTTTATTTCATCAATTTTATGTACTTTTCTTTATCTTAACTGAAAAACACGCTTTATCGATCTGTCTCTAATATCTCTATAATTTAATTTTTATTATAATGTAGAATGGAACTATTCCAGCAATTGCAACCTTAATGTATATGGAAATTTACTTTAGCAAACAATATCTTTCTCTTTGCATGCTTAAAACTACATTATTCAAGTATGACTGCTTCTTAGAAGAACTTGCATGATCTTCAAATATGCAATATATACTATTCAGAAACATAAGCATTGCCGCTAGAAACAGACGGAATTACTTCCACTCTCTACTATACTTTCTCTTTTTGACGAAAGGATCCAAGAATTGCATGTTGTCGGAAAATTCGATGGCCTTTCGCTTCGAAGCTCCACTTCCAGTTGTTGTTTCTTGTTTTTGTTTCTTCTCTCGCGAATAACGCTCCCTTAATCTTGTCCATCTAGTATGACACTCATCCACTAGCATTGAATATTATTTTCATTGAAAATATTTATTTAAAAAATAAATAAACTAATAAAATAAATAAGTAAATACAAAGGATCCCACACAAATCTTACAGAAAATATAGGATTCAGTCGAATTAGTTGAAATTTTATTGTATTGTAATCCATGATATACTCAGGATATTTCAACTAATTGGACTGGAATCCATTTTCCATACGATTTGTGAGAAGTTCTTCATTTAGTCATGATTTTTACTAATTTTCAATAAAAAATCACTAATTTGAATAAAATTTCACTTATTCAAATTAGTCAAATTCTTAAGTTAAACTAATATTAATTTGTAAATTACCAAAAATTAAAGAAAAATATATTATGATAGATATACCTTTCATGTTTAAAATCTTAGTTATCTCTATCCAAGCATTTTCTTTCTTCAGGATATCTTTAAAGTTACTTAATTGCTTGTTATATTATATAAATAATGACTTTGAACTAAGGAGATGAGAATTGCATCTCCATCCAACATCTCCATTCACACAATCTTCATTCATAAAGGTTATATCTTGATCCATCACATTTTGAGTATCAACTTCGTCCTCGTAATTAGAATTATCACCATGTAATAAGCGTTGTGATCCATTTTTCTAAATTTCTTTAGATTAGAAGGCAATTCCTTATGCAATAGTCTATTCTCCTCGTCAATGTACAAACCTCTCAACTAGTTTACATAATGCATAAAAGTTCAACCTTACGGATTTTTCGATACGTTCTGTATATGCTTAACGCACTATGTAAGATGCATAGAACAAAGAGTGGGGATGGAAATGAAGGACTCTGATTGGCTGATTCTCATATGCGTCATGCAAAAGTCTGTGTTCCCAGCTTATGGCTTTTTTCATTCAATCATAAGCTTCAGTTACGAGCGTTAAGACATGGACCGAGTAAAAGAATATGTATCCCGAAAATCGATCGAGCAAAAAAAGTACTTGTCGCCAAGTCCATCGCCATCGAAGGAAAAAGCGAGACATTGGAAATGTCCTGGGGAAAAAGCATCAAAGTCATTTGACGCATGATGATGACCGAAACGACGCTGCGCCGTATGTTTGAATTTGACGGATGTGTCGATGTAACGTTCGAACGATTAGACCGACTCATCGATACGATCGATGTCAAGTATATGCGATTCTCCAACATTGCGTCCGAAGACTCTATACATGAGCAACATCTTCAATGGATATCAGCTCGTCGATTGCGAGCTATTGGCTTTAGTTTTTAATACGTACAAAAAAAAACAACAAAAAATAACATGTGAACATACAACAGCTGCCTGTAAGTAATATCTCGGGCATCTTCGCCGCAGCGAAGGATGTTTCTCAGCATCAGTCTTTGTCACATCTCATCTGCATGAGGTTCGTGTCGTTTTTTTTCTTTTTTCTTTTTTTTAGTTCAATTATTTTATAAATGTGCAATAATATTCTACCATTTAGATGGTAGAATATTTTTGCATGTTTATGTGATTAAGTGAAAGTGAAAGTGATAGTTATAATGTGATTTTTTTAGAAAAAACTTTTGTTGACAACTTTTGCGTAAATACAACTATGAGCAACTTAAGAGAGTTAATCGAGATCCACTACGAGTATTTCGTTGAGGGAGTAAGTAGTTTTTTCTTTTTTATTCATATCAAATATTTTAACAAATTTGTTTTTCTAATATTTTTTTACTTTTTATTTTTCCAATACATCATGGTCGACAACCTGAGAGTCGTACGGTTCCAGTACGGAAAGAAGTGGGAGTTCTAGTAATTCTCTGCTAAGAATAAATTATAAAATTATAAATTATAACTTATAAATTATAAATTATACATAGAGATTTTTTAATTATCTTTTTCTAATTCACTTTGTATAATACTTTTTTTTAAATTCACTTTGTAATTTTTTTCAGGAGACACATCGTAACCATATCAGGATAAGAGAGTTTATGAATCTCTTTAATGCGTAGATAATTCGCGCAGAAAGACGATGGAACCGGGAGGAGAGTGTTGGAAGGAAGGTGACTTCTTCTTGGCTGAATTCTTCGGCCTCCGGCCGTACGAGCCAGAAGACTGGAATTGTAAGTTTGATAAAATCTTATTGATGAATTTTAAAAAGTACATATAATACTTATATATTTATATTTATATATTTATATATTTTTATATAGTTATATATTTTTTATTTATATTATTTATATTTTATTTATATTATTTTTTCATCTTACAGAAGACGGCAGTAGCAATGACGGCGGTGGCGACAGCGACGGCGGCGGCAACCGTGACGGCAGGGTCCCGATGATACGTGACATCACGTAGTGGCATATCATTGATATTGGTATTTACGTAAACACCGATAGTGCCGGGACCTTCCCGCGCCTTCCCCCTCCTTCCTCGCGCCATCGAGTACCTCTCGGTCCAACGAGTATCCCCCCCCCCTCGCGCCCCGCACCTCCCTTAGAGGACAGTTAGAACCCGTCTACTATTCCTACTCTTAGATACCGATGGTGTACGTCTGTATGGAAACATATTTTTCGTTATAACATTACTCTGAAAAACTAACATTTTGTAAAGATACGTAAAATTCCACATTGAATATACTGCCTAAACTCATTTTTAAAAAGAGAATGACAACAGACAGATTTTATTGTCGCTGACGCTTCTTTAGATATAAAAAAGATATCATTAAAGTGCATTCTTATGTACATATGTCATTGCATAGTTTAATATAGGCTTAATTACAAAGAAAATTAACTCGCATATTTGTAAAAATAAATAAAATTCGACATGAAAGAAAAAATAAATGAATAAAAAAATGAAAAAATAAAAATAAATAGTATATAAAAATAATAAAATAGAAAACGCATGAATGAAAAGGAGCTTTAAGCAGTCATCGCAATCCTCGCAGTCATCGCATCAAAAACCGTCTGAGGATGTTTTTCTTCAACATTAAATAAGAATTATAAAGAATATTATTTAAGAGGAATTATTAAGAATAAAAATGTATGTTTATGTTACTCTATGTGAAATTAATAAACAATATTGCTCGTCGATGATGCATTTGAGACACAGTATAAAGAATTTGGATTTCTAAACGTGCTTATTCGCAGTAATACATGGTGTATCAAGCATAAGACATAGCAGATATACACATATAAACATATCAATGTGTGTGATTCGAAGTTTGATGATTAATAATTTTAAATCTTCCTACATGTCATTGTGCGATTCATAGTGTTACTGATGGAACATACAGTGAAATTCATCCACACATAGACGTTGTGAAACATATATTACTTCAATGTGATAAAATGTAATTGTGATATCTATATTAAAGTAAAATTGCACACACATAGAGGCAAAATTGAAATAACTTTTGTGAGTTATGTTCAATCTATATTTCTAATTTTTTATATTTAACATTTAATATTTATTTTAATAGTATTATCTTGGGTGTGGGAAAAAGTTCGTAGCGTTTTTTCCACTAGATGGCATTAAATGCTCAGCAGTCGGTACTAATCACATCGACAACATTAAACCTGCGTTTAAAAAGTGATATTTCAACCTTCATTTTGAGCCGAAAAAGATTGAAATCGGTGAAGTGAATTAAAAATTATTTTATTTTGAAAATGGAAATAAATAAGAAAAAAATTCGCTACATTTTGCAGATTTGATGATAAAGGCAAAAACACTGCATAGGCTTGTGAAAAAATTTGTGCTATTTACGGTAAAAATACTCTATCAAAATTAGCAGCACAGAAATGGTTCGCTCGTTTTCGTACTGGAAATTTCGATGTGAAAGATGAACCGCTCCGGTCGACCAATCATTGAAAAATCCGATAAAATCATGGAAAAAGTCGAGCGTGATAAGCATGTGAGTACTGTGGAAATTGCCAGAGAACTAGGCATCGACTACAAAACAATTTTAAATCATTTACACAAAGCTGGATACAAAAAGAAGCTCGATGTTTGAATTCCTCATGAGTTAAGAACATGATGGACCGAATTAACATTTGCGATACGCTACTGAAATGGAATGAAATTGAGCCATTTCTGAAGAGAATGATAACTGGTGATGAAAAATGGATCACGACAATCGAACTCGTAAAAGATCGTGGATAAAGGAAGGAGAGAAGGCACAAGCAAAACTTGAACGACGAAGAAGGTGATGTTGTGTGTGTGTGGTGGGATTGGAAGGGAATCGTTCACTATGAGCTGTTATCGTTCGATCAAACAATTAATTCCGAACTCTACTGTGAACAACTGGAGAGATTACAACAAGTAATTGAGAGGAAGCGGCCAGAATTAATCAATAGGAGGGATGTCCATCACGACAATGCTCGACCACACACATCTTTGATAATTCGACAAAAATTGCGAGAGCTTGGCTGGGAAATCTTAATGCATCCACCATATAGTCCTGACATAGCACTCTCAGACTATCTATATCTATTTGTTTAGGTCTCTGCAGAACTCTCTTAATAGTGTAAAGCTGGCTTCAAAAGAGGCCTGTGAAAATCACTTGAAGCAGTTTTTCGACCAGAATCCACAGAAGTTCTATTGCGATGGGATTATGGCTCTGCCCCAAAAATGGCAAAATATTATTTAAAATAATGGAGCATATTTGATTTAAATAAATTGATTTTAATACTCTGAGAAAAACATTTGAATTTTACTGAAAAACCGCCACGAACTTTTTCCCAATATATTTATTCAGTAATAAAAATCAAAACATAATATTATTCATATCCTAGAAAGATGATACTGCGATAAAATACATTGTAATATTTTAATGCTGTTACAGTAACATTGCAATGCGATATAATATTGCAAACTGCAATATAATAATTGAACGATATTGCTATAATATTACAGTGCAGGGTAATTATTTATAATACCTCCTCCTCCCCCATCTCAAATCTTAATAAAAATACACTTATTCACTGTTTTAAATACACAATATAATATGCTTATAATTACACAAATTCACTGTTTTAAAAACACATTTATTACTTTAAAAACACAAATTCATTGCTTTAGAAATACAAATTTATTGTTTTAAAAACACAAATTTATTGCTTCAAAAACACAAATTCACTACTTTAAAAATAAAAATTTACTGCTTTAAGCACATAAATTCTTTGCATTAACAATGAATTTGTGTTTGTGAAGCAGAGAATTTGTGTTTTTAAATCAGTGAATTTGTGTTTTTAAAGCAATAAATTTGTATCTTTAAAGTAGTGAATCTGTGTTTTGAAACAGAGAATTTGTTTTTAAAGCAGTGAATTTGTGTTTTTAAAGCAGTGAATTTGTATAATTAATGCAGAATGTATACATAGCTATATTGATCGGGACAACAAATATTTTAACCTCTAAAGTCTCCAATTTTAACATTTAATAATTCGATTCACGAAGCTGACCGTCGCATTTTTTGCCAGATTCTTTCATTTTGAGTGAAAACACGTCGAATAAGTATATTTTTATTAAGATTTGAGATGGGGGGAAGGTTATTCTAAATAATTAAACCCAGTGCAGTATAACACATTGCAACCAGTATAACACATTGAATGATATTGCGGAAATATTACAATGCGATATAATATATTGCGGTAATACTGCTTTGCGATATATTGCAATATTTAAACGATATTGCGATAATACTTCAGTGGCACGGCGCGCAGGCCGCGAGGAGCGGGAATGGCCTAGCAGGCGTGCCGCGCCTTTTGAACTTAAATGCTCGCGACAGTAAGCCCCGCTCCTCGCGGTCCGCGCGCTCGGTGGGCCTTACTTTCGGTAATAATAGGTCGGGAGGACGTGCGTATTCTGTTATTTTTAAACGTTAATATTTCGTTAATTATTGCGAGCATTACAAAATAGTACAGGACTTTTCTACTCAGTTTAGTCCACTCTACCTGCTCGGAACGAGTGGGGCCGTATATTCATGACACCCTGTATATATGTATGTGTTTGTATATACATATAGAGTACAAAGTCGTCTAAAAGATAACTTAATTAAGACTTCTTTTAGTTTTTATATTTTGGTATATATGTATAATGTTTAATAACGTATATTAGGTTCCTAAATCAGTATAAAAATCTAAACGAAATTGCATGTCATTATATATCTCATTTCTGCAATGTTTGCCGTAATATGCCATGTCCTGTGTGCAAGAGTCATTATCTTCATCATAGTCTCTTTTGAGGACTCGCTTTCAAAAAATATTTTATTAGTGCTTATTAGAACATGTCTAAAATATCTTGCACCTGTATCTTTTATTCTATCTAGTATAATTTTCAAACACGAAAAATTGAATTCTACCGCGTCCGTCTGGTAGCGTATTACTGCTCGTGGGAGTCATGGATCAATGATGAAAGGTATAAATAAAGTAAAAGAAAGGTACATTCTTTATGTTGTCTTTTCGGTAATACGAAAGATATATTTTATAATATCTTTTATAATATCTATCTTAGTCGACTTTTCACTTTTCCAAAACAACAACCATAGAAAGATGTTGACGAAAAAAATGTCTTTTTTAAGTTGTTTTTTCAACAAAATTAAAAGACTTATAAAACGTATAAAGAATTTATAAGCTCCCTAATTAAGATCAAATGTGGGTAGATTTTAAGAATTCCATATAAACAATTAATAAAGAATCTTATATAATTTAATATGGATCTTTATGTGGTCCAAATTAAATCTTTATAAGATTTTAATAAAACCGAATTGTTATTAAGATCTTATTTAGTATTTTATTAAATTTTAATAAAAGTTATATTAAATTATTAGGTGTTGGAATTAATTCGTAGCGTTTTTTTAATGAAAGAATGTTATTTATTTCACATGAGCATTAAAAAATACATTAATGAAAGTACTTCCCATCACTTTCTACTACTTTTGACCATCTTTCGGGCAGTGAATGAATACCGCGTCGGAAGAACTGTTCATCTTTAGATGAAATCCAGGAATCGAACCATTTTGTACAATCTTCGTAAGATGTGAACTTCTGCTCGCACAAGCTATGAGCTAATGATCGAAACAAGTGGTAGTCGCTAGGTGCAATATCAGGAGAATACGGCGGGTGCGGTAGCACTTCCCATTTAAGTGTTTCCAGGTATGTTTTTACCGGTTTTGCAACGTGTGGGCGAGCATTGTCGTGCAGCAAGATGACTTTATCGTGTCTTTCGAAGTATTCCGACCGTTTTTGCTTCAATGCACGGCTCAAGCGCATCAGTTGCCGTCGGTAGAGATCTCCAGTAACGGTTTCATGCGGTTTTAGCAGTTCGTAGTATATGACACCCTTCTGATCCCACCAAATACAGAGCAGGAGCTTTGAGCCATGGATATTGGGCTTTGCCACTGATGTTGATGGTTCGCCGGGCTTAACCCATGACTTTCTGCGCTTTGGATTGTCATAATGGATCCACTTTTCGTCACCGGTAACAATCCGATGCAAAAAACCTTTTCTTTTCTGCCGTTGAAGCAGCAGTTCGCACGTGAGAAAACGTCTCTCAATATCCCTTGGTTTCAATTCATATGGGACCCAATGTCCTTCCTTCTGGATCATGCCCAAACTTTTAAGACGTTTTCCTATTGTTGAGAAGTCAACTTCCAATGACGTAGATAATTCTTTAAGTGTTTGACATGAGTTTTCATTGAGCAGTGCCTGCAAATCGTTATCTTCAAATTTTTTCGGCTGACCAGGTCGCTCCTTGTCATCCAAGTCGAAATCACCAGCTTGAAAACGTGCAAACCACTTCCTACACGTTTGCTCAGCCAGAGCATGTTCACTATACACATCCACTAAAATACGATGAGCTTCAGCTGCACTTTTGTTCATATTAAAATAATGAAGCAAAACTCCCCGCAAAAACACTTTATCTGGCACAAATTTTGACATATTCAATGAATTATACAGTATTGTTATTTATGATTTCAAGAAAGGTTATGTACGGCAAATGACGTCCTATGATAGATGTTTACAATGTATACAGAACTATAGGTAACAACGAAATAGTGTACTGCTTGTGCCATCTCTTGTAAAACGCTACGAATTAATTCCAACACCTAATATATTAAGCCTATATTAAATTATATTAAATCCATATAAAATTTCTTTCGCGGGAAACTTAATCTATGTTTATCTGCGATAGCTGTCGTTTGTTCGCATTCCAAAAATTTACTTCATCAAAAATTGATTTACTTATTAAAAATTATTAAAAATATTCTTGAAGGTCTTCCTATTCCAAGTAATGGCAGCTTTGATTCTCTGTTAAAAATTATTATTCCTCGAAAAAAATTATACCAAATTAAAAATTAATTAAAAATTAAAACCTAAATGCTACTATTCTTATTAACCTAAAATTAAGTTAAATTCTATCAAATTAAAAAATTAAACCCAAATGATACTATTTTTATTTATTGTATATTTCAAAAAAGGCGCTAAAAATGCGTATTTTTTGGAAAAAATGTACTAAAACAATTAATTTATATAGAAAAACGTTAACTACAAAAGGCATGATATTAGAATATAAATTTACCTTTTAAAAAAATGTTAAAAAAGCGCTGTGAATACATTCCGCGAAAAAAATATTATTAAATTAAAAAATGAAATTTAAGTTCCAAGTAATAATATCTTTATTAATTTATATATGATGAAGCCTAAGTGATACGTATTTTTTGTATTATCTCATTCAAACAATTATATATACATTAATACTGTTAATACTACAAAACACGTTACACTTTCAAAAAATTACTTTTTGAAAAAAAAAGATAAAAAAAAGTATAAACTATAGAGTAAAAGCAGGGAATATGAAATAGCCTTTTTTAAATTAATATTGCTCCGATATAAATGCATACAAATGAAGACTTCAAATTTACACAGAACTCTTGAGGAAAATTAACTATTAAAAAAATTATTAAAAATAGTTTTTACATTTTTATTGTATTATACTATATCACAGAAAATATAACACCACTGGATATAAGCTGACAAACAAACTGATAATATAGAATGTAACTTATAATTGCAAATAAGCTGGTAATGAGTGGAATACATCCTATAATTTAACTTACCTGATCACAAATAAGTTGCTAACATAAAACCTATTCCATATTCTCAATTCTCGATGTATTTCACATTATCTGCATGTCGTCATATAACAGTCTTTCCGTAGCAATAAACAAGTTAGAATTTATCTATATAATATTGTTTATGCAACATTATTAAAAGCGTCTATGTAATATAAGCATTGACAAATTTATCTTCAGTTTGTGAGAACACTTTTTAGAAAGAGCTGCCGAATCTTCTGACACAACGAAAATAAATGTTTATTGTGTTGAAACTGAGTTCATTGCTTGTTATGACACGTTTGGTAATAATCGCAACAACTTTCAGCTAGATTGCCTCTAGATTAGAATGCTTCGTTAAAAAAAAATAAACTACTATTCCATTATCAGCCTATTCCACATTCCCTGTTTTTATCCTACATATACGTCAAACAAAAAACTAGCGTACCAAATTAAAATTTTTAATGATTTGTAACATCACAAAATTGTATTTGCTATTCAAACAATATAAATTATAATACAAAGAATTTTTTTCACAATTTTTTTATTTTAGCGATACAACTAAAGAATAAAATGAAAATTAATTAATACAGACAGTTAGCTACTGCAGGGTAAATGACCTACAGACCATTGACTTTTGAAGAAGTATAAATTGCAAAAATGCAATCTTGCGGAAGCAACGAGCAAATAATGTAAAGTTACTTCCGCAAGTTGTGAAAAGACAGAAGCAATTGCTCGTCAAATTGGGAAATCCGAATGCCGTCAGTACTGATCGCATTCGGAAAAGGCAATGATTGAAACTCGAACAGCTGATCAAGTTCAAGCCAGATCAGCAGCTACTTGCTCGAGCAAATATATTAACATACTGGGCAGAGTCGTCTTATCAGCTGTCATCCGAGTTCGTACGCGTCTATAGTTTCACGCATTTGAACGCCTAAGTTATATATAACCGCGATACGCGCTCAGAAATTGTACGAAAAAATCGGGTCAAACGTAAATATTTGTCAAGTGCTAACTAGAGTAAAAAATTGTAACATTGCTTAGTAACATTAAAAGTGTGTTAGCAATCGTGAAAATGATTTATTTTTTTCTCGTCCTTGGCGAACCCACAACCTGCATCCTAATACCCAAAGGTATTAGGAAATTGGCAGCGGTGAGAGTGTCAAAGAACAACAAGAAAAGATTGTCTAAGGACCGTAAAGAAGGAAAGCCTAAGGGGAACCAGCAACAATCCGACTCGACAAATAAATTTTCTTTACCATGATCTGACGGACGACCACCAGTAAATACCGTGGACAAATACTGCAACTACTGTAAAAAGTCTGGGCAAAAGGAATGTTAAATGGACGACCTAAAGACGATGCTAAATTATAGCGCGGAATAAATAAAAATTCTTATCGAAATAATAATGAAGGTCACTGAAATTGCAAGGCCACACTAAAAAAAAGGATTGGCTGCTGCAGTAAATTAGATGATAAAATATAGCATAGCATTTTTAATTGGTTACAGCAGCCAATTTTTGTATTAGCCTCTTGAAATCAACATTTATACTGACATTGCAGATAGGCTAACGCAATCAAAAATTGACTACTACAAGCAATTAAAAATGCTATATTTTATTATCTATTTGCTGCAGCAGCCAATCTTTTTTTTAATGCAACAAATTCATACGCAAAGCAGCGATGAGAACAATCAAGACAACGCAAGTTCGAAGGAAACGCGCACCGCAGCAGATTATCGCGTTACACACATCCGACATGCTATTTGTGGTATCGAGTTAGACTTAATAATGTTATCCATATTAAAAGTCGAAAGAAACAAAATAAACTTTTTATTCGATATCGGAGCTACAATATCATTAACAAAATTGAAGACGCTAAAAGGAAATTAACAATGGAAAAGTTAAAATAATCGGAGTCACTGAACATGTCTCGGTTGGCAAAGCGCATCTTACTATAAAATTATACGATGAAGAAATTAAACAGCTCGTATATGTCGTATGAAACGACGCACTAACAATGGAATACAATGGAATCTTAGGAACTGATTTCATTAGGAAGCATGAAGTCATCTCCAATTATGAGATCAGATGTGTAACAATTGGAAGCGCTCACTTCAAGCTTCAACTCTATATTCGTATTGAATTGAAATCACGAAACGAGACCATAGTTCAAGTCTCTACTATAATAATAAAGTCAGAATTACGAAACTAGAAGAAACATCACCTGGAATTTTTATAGGAAGCTGCTCACTAGCACCGCAGAATTATACTTATCCTATAACTATTTTAAATACTACAGAGATCGAGTTAGGAATCCTAACACTTTAAGTAACGATAGACGAATTAGAAACGGATGTAGAATTCAAAGTGAATGTTAAAAGACGGAATAATTAGACCAAGCGTGAGCTAAAAAAATGTACTTCTATCGGTAGTTCCGAAAAGAACTGACCCTTCAGGCAAACCGAAGTTTCGCATAGTCGTAGACTTTCGCAAATTAAATGATCTCACTATTGCAGATTCATTTCCTTTGCCCAATATAACTGATATATTAGATCAGTTGGGTAATGCAAAATATATTACAACATTAGATCTTGCATTCGGGTCATCAAATATCAATGGTGGAATAAGATAAAAATAAAACTGCGTTCTCGACATCATATGGACATTACGAGTTCAACAGAATGTCATGTTCGGACTAAAAAATGATCCAGCGATTTTTCAATATCTTATAAATTCAGTGTTAATAGGATTATAAGGAATTAAATGTCTTGTTTATCTAGACAGGTTTATCAGAAAATGGCTCGCGAGCTAGCCATGCCGTCAAGCGTTTCACTTTCTAACTCGATCCGCCGACTGATTTTAGGGACGGCTGTCAGTCGTTGCGACGTAACTATAGAAAACTTCGATTTTTTTCTTCTTTGTTACATTATATCGTATAGCAAAGAAGAAAAAATCGAAGTTTCGAAGTTGAAGGAAGAAGCGCTCGGCGGTTCGACTGACTCGCGAGTTACTATCTGATAGGCCTAATCTGGCGATATCGTAATAAACAAAGCTAATTTGAAAGAACATAATGATCGATTTATCGCCGTTCTCAAGAGATTGCGAGATAGCAATTTGAAACTGAAGTCGGATAAGTGCGAATTTCCTCGGAAATAATTTATTTAGGGCATATCATTACGGAAAACGGAATATTGCCGGGCCCTTTCAAATTAGAGACCGTGAAGAATTTTCTGACACCCCGAAAAGTAAAAGATATACAGTCGTTTATAGGACTATCTTACCGAAAATTCATGGCAGATTTTTTGCGAATAGCTAAACCGCTTATTATGTTAAGAAAAGGCGAAAAATTCGTGTGAACCACGAAACAACAGAGCGCTTTCGATAATTTAAGTTAACTGCGCCAGTGTTCAAAATCCGGATTTCAGTCAAGAATTTCTAGTAACGACGGACGCATGCGACGATGTTATTGAAGCTGTCTTATCACAAGGAGTGGTAGATCAAGATCGTCCGATCGCATACCAACAATGTATTGACATGTGCCGAATAAAATTATACGAGTAGTACCACCGAAAAAAAACTACTCGCCCTCGTATGGGCCGTAAAACATTTCCGACCATATCTATACGGAATCAAATTTAATTTAATCATTACCAACCGTTATAGACTGTTAATATTCAATATTACGGATCTTGGATCGCAATTTATCAGATGGAACTTAAAACTTGAAGAATATAATTATGAAATAATTCATAAGTCTGGGAAAACTAATGCTAATGCAGACGCGCTAAGCAGGCATGTAGCCGACGTTTGTCACATCGACACGGAAGATAAGAAGATGCACTCTAAGAAAAAAAAGAATGCTAATTCAATAAGGAAGAGGAAACAATAAAGGCCTATAGCGAAGAAGAAAAGAACCAGCACTCTAAGAAAAAAAAGAATGCTAATTCCAATAAGGAAGAGGAGACAAGCGAAGAAGAAAAGAACCAGATATTAAATGAATGTCATAACGCATCTTTAAGAGGTGCGTTATGACATATCTCGAAAGAATTCTAAAATGGATTCAATTAAAACATACTTAGCCTGAAGTAAAAATTACATAAGCAAGGGCAAAAGATGTCAGAAAAATAAATCTTCGCAATAAATCCAAGCACTTTTGATTATCTCCAATACTCCCGAGAAACCATTTAAAAGCTCTAGATATGTGGGACCATTGACTGTTATAAAGATAGGAAACAAATATATATTAACTTTTCAGGACAGTCTCCAAATTTAGCAAAGCGATACCGATATCAAATCAAGAAGCTATAACCATTGCAAAAGAATTCACGAAAATAATATTAGAATACTGAATTCCGGAAATAGTATTGACAAATCAGGGTACCAATTTCCTAAACGAAATAATTAAAAACGTATGCAAATTATTGAAAATTAACAAAATACAAACAACTGCCTATCATTCTCAAAGTAATGGAGCACTCGAACGTTCTTATCGAACCTTGGCAGAATATTTTAACTTTGTTAAAGCGGATCAAACCGATTGGGATGATTGGTTACCATACACTATATTCGCGTATAATACCACCCTTCATACCGCGATGGGATACTCCCCATTTGAGTAATGTATAGGCATACGGCTACATTACCTGTAGCCTTATTAAGCTCCCCGAAACTATCATACAGTTACGACAATTACGCGCAAGAATTAAAAGAAAGAATACAAGCATCCAATCAGATTGCGAAATTAAAAGCAATTAAAAGAAGAAAACAGAAAGCCAAGGAATATCAAGAAGTTAAAGGAAATAAAATTCAAAGTAGGAAATGAAGTATTTTTTATATAGGGTGGGCCATCTATTGGTACGTTTTTGAATTTCGTCGTATGGCAACACCGAACGAGCTACAGACCCGAAATTTTGACAGTTTATTAGTCATACCGTCCGCGGCACGAAACAACATGTTTTCTCTTGAAGAGCGTTTTGAAATTTTAAAAACTTATTTTCAAAGTCAGTGCTGTGTCGCCGAAACTGTACGAATTTTGAAAAGAAATATGGAGCACCGAAGGAGCTATACGCAAATTGGTGAGGAAAGTTCGTGAGAAAGGGATGTTAGTGGATGACAGAAGTGGTCCCAGAGCTCGGACAGTGCGCACACCCGAGAATATTGAGGCTGTGGCCCAAAGTGTGAGACAATTCCAGCTTTGAAAAACAATAGTCCAAAATGTCATTAATAATTGGGGTGACCGAATGGCATACTGTAAGGCCAGTAGAGGGAGCCACATGAACGAAATCGTTTTTCATTCTTGACGCGGATACTTTTAGCTTCACAACAAAAAAAAAATTAATAAAAAATATCAATGTATGCTCATTTGATCGCATTTTTAAAAACGTACCAATAGATGGCCCACCCTGTACGACAAAACAGTACGATGGTGAAGATCGAAAAAATTAAAGTCTCCGTGTGATAAGTCCCTATACAGTAATCATAAAGCATTCTGATGTATATTATACAATGATAAAAACGGAGAACTCTCTGTACGGACGTAAATTGTTTAAAAATATTTATAACTAATTGAAAATAAAAAATAAAAAATAGATAAAGCACTGACCGGTAACAGCAACAGAATATCGAGAGATGTACTCGTAAACCAATTCAAATATAAAAATTCACTACACTAACAAGGGAAATTCACAACTATCTGGAACCGATTTGATTCTCCATGAGATAGGTTGTTAAAATCTAAGTCACGAAAATCTAAGAGACACGTATTTTTTGATATATGCTCTAACTCATGTTTAAGGATGAAACCCCTTTTAAAAAAAAAACGATATTTTTCTTTCAAGGCAAACATCGTCGGAAGTATAAAAGATAGAAAAAAAATGTTTAAACAAAAGTTGTACGATTTCAAGAGTACTTTAAAATTATAGATAAAAAAAATTTTGTTTATTGTTTTGTTTAACAAAATACCCATAATTTTCTTAAATTTTCAAATTTTTTTTTACCAAATTAAAGATTATTTTTTTATGAATTCAACCATGTGTAATAAAGTTATATTACAATATATCATTTTCGAGAATTAATTATTAACTTCCATAGCTTCCATATATACGTAATCCATGCTCATATGCGTAAGTAATATTATAAATAAAATAAATGTCATCGGAACTGTAAAATATATGAAAATTTGAAAAGATGTCTTAAGTAAAATTTGTATAGTTTTCTATATACTTTATTATATATGTATTTAAATTTTATATACAATATACATATATATGTATATGTATTCAGATTTTCTAAATATATAATATTTTTAAGATATATTGTATATACATATTAACCCTGTTATTATTTCTTTGACATTTATGCCTAAATTCTAAACAAAATTGTAAGGTTCATAACATATTCTCGTAAGAGTTTTAAGAATTTTGAAGTGTTTATACAATACCTTTATACGATATTTTTACAGACAGCCATAAGATCTACAAGAAATCATAAATATTTACGAATAATCTTACGCCTTACGATACATACGCATAAAATTACAATATTGATTATAAGTTCTTACGAGTTTTACGAGAACAAGTTACCTATGTCCTATGATTCTGCTTAGAATTAACCTATTAATTTATTCTATGAATAAAAATTTAAAATAATATTATTCCAAATCTATTCTTTTATAATAAAATTATTGTATAAAACTGAATCTTTAAAAAATAAATTTTAAAAAATTGTTATATTTAAAGATATATTGAATTGTTAGAAAATATATATTTAATAACTATATTTATATATATAATATATATATACATATATATATATATAATATATATATATACACACACATATATATATATATATATATATATATTTAAATTATTAGAAAATCTCATGTTTGAATCGTCATGTGTAATAAGATTGTGGAAGGGTGCCGCTTAATTAAGGAGGTTTCACAAATTAAAAAATATATTACTCTTTATTCAACTTTATACACCATGTACGGAGGTATATTTCGATACTTATGATATTTATTGTGGCGCTCTGCGACGCATGTAAGATGCGTCCGTGCATGTGTATGGGCGTGCGTTTGTTAGGTTCTTATGTTTTTTTCCTTGGAGAGTCAGAGTCAGAGTCAGTTCCAAAAGCTGGCATGTCAGCCGCGAATTAATCCTCCTTCTCTTTCTTCGCCCCAATGTCGTCAGTCATATGGGAGTTGCTGACAGAGAGTTAATCAGCGGCCCGATTTCCAACTCCTGTAATTTCTTCGGCAATGGTAGCGACGGTCTTGGCGGCCACATGTGTGTTCGGTACCCTTATCGTTTATGGCGTCTAGTCACATCGCCCGATAAAGAATCAATCCTCGAGATGTCGATTGTTAAGCGACGCATGCGGCGCGCGTCGATCCAGTACACTCAGATCATAATGGCCGCTCTGATTGTCTCGTCGATAGTACATGTCTCGCCTCGTGCTGAATAGTTTTATCGCGCTACCGCACCGTTGAGATCCTTTCCATATCTACTGTGAAACACGTTCGCCCGCATTTGAGGTCTATTTAAATAAAGTTTGGAAAGCAGGGAAAATCTCATTTTTCTCGACCAAGTGTCCTCGAAGCAATCATACCGCGGGAACGCTTGGAATTGTGATCACATGCACAAATTCATCCTGCACGCAGCAAGATCGCCAACATTTCTTTGGTCCTTCGAGCCGGATATTGTCAAGTATTTGGCCTCAAGAAGTGGCGAGCAGCAATTTGACAGTCAGACAAGATTATCTCATCGAGACGAGACAAGCGTCGCACCAGCGGCAGCACGCAACTCAACAAAAACAGCCGCATCTAAGCATCAGAGACGCAGCCCGGCTCATATCCTGACACAGTATCAACGTTTCGCGAGCGGAATCCTGTCGACGGTGGAAAACAAGGCCCGATGCGGATGACGTGCAACAGAAGTCATCCCTCAACGGCGCAGCATCTGCGAGAGGAACGTTTCCGTCCAACAACGCTCGACTGGAAGGCATCCAGCATCCGTCGCATCCTTTTTTTAGCATTAATTGCGTACGTAACAAGATAAGGAAGACCATTGTCTCCATTGCCAACCAAGTTCCCTTCGCCGCATCCGTTGCATACGCGCATACGTAGTTGCATTCAAGATGGTCGACCAATCAGAAGCGACGACACTTAAGCGACAGCGCGCGACCATAAAGGCATCATGTACGCGTATCAGATTATGTAGAGTCGCCATTAATCTGTCAATAGTGGCTCATCTCGAAGAGCGGAAGGCGAAACTCGAGCACTATTGGGCGGAGTATAACGAGGTGCAATCGCGTCTAGAATTATTAGACGAGGCCGAAGCGAGACGGTTTCGAGGAAGCATTCTATGCGTTATCCGCCAAGATCCGCGAGCTCATTTCCCTTCGCCGACATTGCGAACGTTCATCTTTTCTCCGTCTTCTTAAAGTGTTCGTGATTCAGATCGTGGTACGCATATTTGGTTGCCTAAATTAAATTTACTAACATTTTCCGGCAAATATGATGAATGGTTCCCATTTTTCGATACATTCAACTCGGTTATCCATTCCAACACCTCGCTCTCAAATACGCAAAGGTTTCAGTATCTACGGGCGTCACTCACTATCGATGCAAACGCTGTAGTCAGTTCATTAGAATTATCGGACGCTAATTATGACGTCGCGTGGTCAATTCTCAGGGATTGATATGACAAGCGCGTGATTGTTCAAACTCACGTCAAGGCTATAATAGATTTGCTGGCTATGGCAAGGCAAAATCAATCGATCTCAGAAGAATCTCTGACGGCGCCGCGAAACCAATTACAATGGCTAGAATCCAATTACAATCGCGACTCAATTCGTACACCACGGCTATCGAATGCATCGTGACTGATCAGGTTACTGATAAGATTCCGGTGGTCTCTTCGGGACGGGACGAATTTGATTTTCTGCGCAACATTCGTTTGGCTGACCCGCGATTTCACATATCGTCGGATATCGATCTGCTGATCAGAGCGGAAATGTTTTGGAATTTGATATGCGTTGGTCAAGGTCTTCCGACAAACACCCAACTCTCCAGAAAACATGATTGGGCTGGATTTTGGCGGATCGTTTAAGCAGCACTATACCGACCGCCTCAAGGGTTCACTCATTTCACGCCTCCGTAACTAATCCAGAATTACACGAACATGTCAATCGTGCCTGGCAAATGGATGACATATCTGCGCATTCGGACAATTACACAGTGGAGGAAAGTATCTGCGAGCATCACTTTTTGGACAACGTGGCTCAAAATTCTCAAGATAGATATACGGTCAAGCTTCCGATCAGAAAGCAAATGTTAAATAATATTGGCGATTCGCGTGAAGCAGCTCTCAAGCGATTGTGGGGCATCGAGAAGCGCTTCAAGCGCGATCCTACGCTTAAAATTCAATACGCGGCGTTTCTTGATGAATATTTATCGCTTGAACATATGCGACGGCTAGAGCCACCTATTGCGGAAGAACCAATATCATTTTATCTCCCCCACCATTGCGACATTGCGTCTCAAAACGATCGAGCAAACATCGAAAATCCGTGTCGTATTCGATGCATCTTGCCGCAGCAGTTCCGGCGTATCGTTAAACGCGCTTATAGTGGGATCGACCGTTCAACAAGATTTGATCTCAATTTTGATGCGTTTCCGTTTTTTCGCTTATGTCATCACCGCTGACATCATAAAAATGTATCGGCAGATTTTAATGCATCGTCCCGGACGCGCCTGCAGAAAATTCTCTGGCGCGACGATCTCTCTGCTAATGTCGATACGTACGAACTCACTACTGTCATTTACGGTACAGCTTCTGCGTCATTTCTGGCCATTAGGTGCCTTAAGCATTTGGCTGAGCAGCACGCTCATCATTCACTCGCGGTTCAGCATACGTTCTTCGGGATTTTTATGTCGATGACATGCTCACCGGGGCGGATACAGTCGACGAATTAAAACTAATTCGCGATGAAACTATTCAATTGTTAAAATTAGGAGCATTCGAGTTAAGCAAAGAGTTCGAGGGTCTCGAACTGCCCTGAATTGTTGGAAATAGACAATCCATGTGCCAGTTATTATCAGAGATAATGCTGCAGATTCATGGATTCTGGACATGCAGTATCAGGATACATTCCAGTTTCTCTGCAAACTTGAGACAGAAGCCCACGTTGTTGTCAAAACGAGTTATACTTTCCGAGGTCGCTAAATTATTCGATCCTCTGGGCCTTCTGGGTCCGGTCATTGTGATCATAAAATTCCTGCAAGATTTGTGGCAATTGGTCATCCAATGGGACGAGTCCGTTCCTCAAGACATCCACACTCGCTAGATCGCTTTCAGATCACAGATGAGTGATCAACTAAAAATACCTCGATGCGTTAAACTCAATGCCCATCAATCAATCGTGGAAGTGCACGGATTTTGTGATGCCAACCAGCGCGCGTTCGGAACTTGCATATATCTTCGCACCAAGCTTTCTCAATGACCATCTCTGAGTTACTGTGCTCAAGATCTCGCGTCGCGCCGCTCAAGACCGTCTCGTTATTAGATCTCGCGATTAGAGCTATCAGCCGCCTTGTTGTTGGCGCGCTTAATCAACAAGGTCAGAGAGTCATTGGAACTCTCGAAATCCCCGACTTATCTTTGGTCAGACTCGACGATCGCGTTAAACTGGATAACTTCTCCCTCGCGGCTGTAGTCGATTTTTGTAGCAAATAGAGTGGGCGAAATTCAGCGCTTAACAGAAATCAAATACTGGCGTCATGTCGCATTCTCCGACAACCCTGCCGATATATTATCGCGAGGGCTAAATCCGTGCGACGTGATCAATGCTGAGAGGTGGAATGGCCCCGAATTTCTAAAATGGGATGAATAACACTGGCCGCCCAGTGTCTTCACGCGTTTGGACGATCTTCCCGAACAAAGGAAAATCCGCGTAGCTATTTCCATTTCCCATCCTTGCGTCGTCGACGACTTGCTAAATAAGTATTCCAATTTAAATAAAATATATCGCATCATAGCGTATTGTTTGCGGTTATTCAAGGCACATCGGGAGCACGCGGTATCTGATTTCGTCCCCCGTTGAAACATCTATCGCTTTAAATTGTATTTGCACGGTGCAACAGCGAGCGTTCTATCGCGAATATCAAGCGCTAGTCAAAAACGAAACTGTAAACGCTTCTAGTAATATCTTATCGCTATCTCTCTTCTTAGATGAAAGCGGACTAATGCGAGTTGGCGGGAGGTTGAAAAATTCAAATCTCACGTTCAATGCGTGCCATTCAATTCTCTTGCCACGTAAACATATATTAACTCAACGTATTATAGAGCGCGAACACATATAAAACTTGCACACGGGTTTGCAAGCCACGATGGCTTTCGTGCGCCAGCACTTTTGGCCGCTATCATTGCGCTCCACCGTGCGTGGAATAATACAAAAATGTATTACTTGTTTTAGGGCTAAACCTAATCAATCAGAAGTCTTAATGGGCTTATTACCAGTCGAGTTAGCGTCTCTAGACCTTTCTCTCGTTGCGGTGTAGACTGCCGGGGCGCTCTTGTTACGTGAGAGAAAACGTCGAAACGCGTGGAGTCATAAATCATACGTTTCGCTTTTTGTGTGCTTCGCCACGAAGGCGGTCCATCTAGAGTTAGTAAATGATCTTACGTCTGAAGCATTTATTGCCGCCTTTAAGCGATTCATTTCTCGTAGGGGTAGAGCCATGCACATGTATTCGGATAACGGGACCACCTTCGTGAGTGCTCATAAGCAAATTCAAGAATTATATGATATATATAATGACCAATAAGTCCAATCCGAGATTAAGGATTTTCTGCGCGAGTTAGAGATTTCATGGAGTTTCATCCCGCCTAATGCACCCCATTTTGGAGGTTTGTGGGAGGCAGCTGTGAAATCTGCCAAATACCAATATGCCAAATATGACTCGGATCGTGGGCAAGGCTCATTTGAGGAAATGCAAACGACCTTCTGTAAAATAGAGGCGATCTTCAATTAGCGTCCCCTCTTACCGTTAAGCGCCGACTTTAACGATCTAGCCTAAGTCCGGGACATTTCTTGGTTGACACGTATTTGAATGGTCTTCCTTGCGTTGACTTGAGCGACGTCAAAATAGGCTACTGCGGTGGCAACGCATAGAGCCCGGTAGTATTTTTGGCGCAGATGGAGTAATGACTATCTTCACTTTCTAGCACGAACCAAATGGATGGCTAACAGGGGAATTCAGTTGTCAATTAATTAACTTGTGCTCAAAGCAGCCGAACCTAGCTCCACTTCAGTGGGCAATGATCCAGTAGGTTCCTCCCGGTCCCGCATCGCGCGCACCTGTGAAGACTGCCAAGGGTTCCTACGTGAGGCCACTGTCTAAGCTACCAATCAAAACTTAGTCTATTAGTTACGTTATTGAGCATTTAGGTTTAAGTGTCTACAACTGTTACTTTTTAAGTCTATCAGGTTTCGCCCAAGCTTCTCTTTACCGTGGAATAAGAATAATTTATTATATTGTTTTCAGTTTGCGTATTTAGACGTCAAGTTTTGTTGATTTTCAGTGCAATGACTAGATGCGATATTGAGTCGCATCGGAGCAATTCGTATTTTATGTTACGTTAAAGAGTTCATGCTTGTATGTCACATTGAAAGTTAATCCTTTCAAGGCGGCGTGTTCGGTACCCTTATCGTTTATGACGTTTAGTCACATCGCCCGATAAAGAATCGATCAATCTCCGAGATGTCGATTATTAAGCGACGCATGCAGCGCGCGTAATCGATCCGGTACACTCAGATCATAATGGCTGCTCTGATTGTCTCGTCGACAGCACGTGTCTCGCCTCGCGCTGAATAGTTTTATCGCGCTACCGCACCGTTGAGATCCTTTCCGCATCTACTATGAAACACGTTCGCCCGCATTTGAGGTCTGTTTAAATAAAGTTTGAAAAGCAGGGAAAATCTCATTTTTCTCGACCAAGTGTCCTCGAAGCAATCATACCGCGGGAACGCTTGGAATTGTGATCACATGCACAAATTCATCCTGCACGTAGCAAGATCGCCAACAATGTGCTTGTGGATGCAGGGTCGTCTCGGATCCCTGATGGGGGTATCTCTCGCGGGAGCTTTAATGTAAGCCTCCACGGGAAAAAGAGTAATACCTCGAGCGGCTTATTCGTCTTCTCCGTCGGTAGTCTTTCTGGTGTGCGTGGGGGACCGGAGCAGTCCCGGCGATGCTTCTGTGGCAGGGTGTAAACCTCTTATTGCCAGGAAGTAAATACCGCAGAGACCCGAATGGGGATCCCTTTGCTTCGCGAAGGTAACAAATTCGCTTTGCGAGATAAATGCAAAGGATCTTGGAACAGGAGCTCGCTTTGCGAGATAGCATGAATGCCCGAGGGGCTCACTTCATCGAGTTATGTCTAATACTAGAGTAGAGGTCTTTAACGAGCTCACTCTAACTCTAGTGAGAAAATGCTGAGCCGTATTTCTATGTGAATGATGAATTTCTTTCCATTCTTGCGCGCGAGTTGCTGTTATGTCGCGTAGCCCTTTCGCGGCGGTCGGAACTTGCGCCGAGCGGGTGCTCGGTCAGCGCGGCACCGGGCGAGCGACTCAGGGATCGCGCGCACGCCTCGGGGACTCGATTAGTGATGTTTTAAACCACCACAAAGATAATAAGAAATAACCTTCTAAATCACATATCAATCATGACATATTTTTCAAAGAAAAGATAAGTTTCTTGGAACAGATGATAAGAATAACTGTGAACATCTTATTTACTTGTCATTTATGTAATAATTTCTAAACGTACTTAATAATGACATAATTTCTAAATGTTTATATACAATAAATTCATATTTTGTATCGTTTACTCATTATATTCATTACAATAATAATACTCAGTGAAAAAATGTTTTAAACATAATGATTCTTGCACTTCATGAACATCTTACTACAGCTATATTACTGTAACCTTCGATATCACATGTTGTTGAACTTTTATCGAAACTAAATTCTACTGGATTTTCAAATGATTCTTCTGGTCCTTCGTTTGTATAACTATTTTTAAACCACGAATATTTAAATAAGTTGTGATATCGCGGAAATGAAAATTGATTATATATTATAGATTGTAATTTTATTATATTATTTCTTTTACGTAAGTATATATTATTTTCAAATAATAAAACATTATCTGAAAATCTTTTAGCAAAATTTTTCCAAATTCTAAATCCGTAAACATGTAATGGTTGTATTTTTCCTGTAGTGCTTTTTGATATAATCATAGTAGTAATATATTTTCTTGCAGGTGTTAAATCTGAAATAATATTGGAACAATGTCCATGAATTGATAAGAAGAACGCTATTAGAATCAATGTTTAGAAAATAAGCTTCTTCTAATCATATTTTAAAATAATCTGTAAGAAATATAAATGCTAAATTAATAATTATTTTATGAGATTCTTAAATAAAATATAAAATATATCATAGAAATGACACAGAAATTATAATTTCATCATATTATTTCGTTTATGCAAATTTAT
Organism: Acromyrmex echinatior; assembly: GCF_024713525.1. Classification (NCBI taxonomy): domain Eukaryota; kingdom Metazoa; phylum Arthropoda; class Insecta; order Hymenoptera; family Formicidae; genus Acromyrmex; species Acromyrmex echinatior. The sequence continues at coordinate 1,378,523 of NW_028259054.1, forward strand.
ATTTATTTTTTAATAGTGAAATAGTATCTGAAAATCTATTGTGAAAGGAAATTTATTTAATTACCTAAAGTCATTTACTAAATTTAGATGTTTTTACAATAACATTTATTGATGTAAATAAGGTTTCTTGTACTCTTGGTTCAAATATATCATTAGTTTCTTTTAATACAATACAATAAATAAAGCAAATTTGCATTACACGATATTATTTGTCATATAATGAGTGTGTTGTTGATGATATAGATTGCACATTCTACTTTCTTTATTCCTTTATTAGACAATGATCTTCCAGAATGAATTTCCAATTGGAAACCACTTTGATTAGAATTTAAAAAAATTTTCAGAAACTGTTTGATAAGTGATTTCACTGTTTTCAGAAAATCATCACCTGTATTTTGCAAATTAACGGAATCTTCTATTATTCTTCTAGTTACAAATTTCGTAATTTTTCTTGAACAATTCGGGACTTTTTGAATCTTAATACCCAACTATGAGATGCTTTAAATATAGGATTTAAATTTCCTATTTCTTCTTAAGCTTATAAAGCCCATTTTCTTTGTAAATCGATATCTTGAATTATGAATTCTGATTCAAGCTGTAGTACATTTATCATGTGTAAATTTGGAAATGTAAGATAATTTTTCTATACAATTTCCTGAATGTAATTGTTCTTCCCATCGTCTTAATTGACGGTCAGATGAAACTCTTCTAAATTTATTTTGTATTAATTTTCCTTTTGTTATTATTTTTTTCATTAATATCCCAATTGCGTCAATATTCACACAGTTCGTCTTTTATAAGAACTGTCTGCGTCATCATTTGAACATTGAGGATAAGAATTTAAATTATCTTCACTCCATACTTCTTCGTCATCTTCAATTATTTCAGAATTATGTAATTTATAAAGTTTTTGATAATCGAGATAGATTTCTTCTGTTACTTCCAATCCATTATAGTGAAAAATGCAATTCAACAATAATTTTTGTATGTGTTCTTTTAATTCTATTTTTGCTTCAGTGACTGATATTTCTGTTAGATATACTTATAGATACTAATAAAAGTCTAACAACATTAAGTGGATTGATAATCATGTCTAAAAATGTTAAACTTTGCTTTGTATCGTAATATAAAAACAATTTAACAAATTGTATAGATATGATTATGACAGAACGACTGCACTGACTGAACATAAGATTGCTACATGAATATTCGTATACTGTCCATTTATTATAATTATCTTGAATGTATATATGAACTTATATTACCGCACAGTTATTTCTATCATTTATTCCAAGAAATTTATCTTTTCTTTGAAAAATATGTGATACGTGATTTAAAAGGTTATTTCTTATATCTCATTACACATGACGATTCTCAGACGCGAAATTTTCTAACAATTTAAATATACTTTATACAGGGTGTCCCACGTAACTGTGATCACGATTTTTCCGGCACTTCCGACGATTTGACAAAAATTAGTTTGGATAAATGTTAATCAGTTTTCAATTAGCTACAAATTGTAATAAAAATTTGCAAAATACTCTTTTTTAGGAAAAAAGTCAAGGTCACCCTAATTTTTTTAAATGGCACTATATATTTTTTACTTCATAATATTGTAATTGGTGTTAAGACGAGTTCAATGATTTACCATACTATGACCTTGAGATAACCTTACAATTGTGGGATTAATGAACGGAAACGTTTTCGTGAAAAATTATTTTATTTGTATTAAATTTTTTATATGGACTATTCTATAGTAGAAAAAGATTTTTGTATCTGCTACTTTTACAGACATGGATTCTTGTTTTTTAAATGAAACTACAAAACAACAAATTATAAACAAAAATAGTAGCATAACAAAAAAGTAGAACAAAAAATTATAATAAATTTTAATGAAAGATATTATGTAATTACAATAAGTGTTCAAATTGTAGTCCATTTTCTTGTAGATACAATTCTGCTCTATGTAATAAATTTCCATTAGTTACTCTTATAATGCTGTCACGGCAAATTTTTTCGCATGCTGTACGGATTTCTTCGCTGTTTTAAATGTTCATATTTATTTTTGAATTGGTTGATTATTGATTGTAAATGACCCCATAGAAAAAAATCTAGTGGTGACAAATCGGGGGACCGAGGTGGCCAAGGAATTGATCCGTAAGTGCCCAACCAACGTTCTCCGTATTTTGAATTTAGGTATTAAACAACAATCCGAGCATTATGAGATGGACAACCATCTTGTTGGAAATAAATACATTGCACAACATCATTCGGAAGTAACTTGTAACATTGTTGGAAGTTGAGAACGAAGAAAATTTAAGTAAGCTTGGGCTGTCAAATTCTATTCATAAAAATAAGATCCAATCAGACCGTATACTAGACCACACTAAACATTCACTATAACTTTCTGTTGAAAATTATGTTCTCGAAACTAATGGGGATTATCCTTCGACCAAAAGTGATGATTATGACGGTTAATTACATTATTAGTTGAGAACTTACATTCATCTATTCATAGAATATTTTGTAATATTTCAGAATTACTTTTGTATGACAATTAGCTATAAAATTTAGCTATGCAATAAAATTTAGACGACGTTGTGAATTAGTTATACGTAAATGTTGTACTTTGGTCATTTTGTAAGGATGATAACGATTCTGTTTTATGAACAGAATCTTATGAACAGAACTTTTAGATAAACCAGTTTCGGTAGCAATTGCATGAATGGAAGTGTGCGGATTTTTTTCTAATGTGCTAAGACATAAAAGTCTGCAGTTGTATTTAAATGCGGTTTGTTCTTTTTCTTCTTTTCAAATTCTCCATAATTTCTTAAATTCTTTTCAATGTTATAAAACATTGTTGCACACGAGTGATGTCTCTGTGAATATCTTGTGGCATAGAATTGCAGCTTCACGTGCATTCCTTTTACATTCACCGAATATTAATAGTATATCAACTTTCTCATTATAGGAATACATTTTCGACAAACTGAGACTGAACTATGATTGCTCTAACAACAAACTAAGACTGAACACAAGAGTTCACATGATCATATGATAACTTATACATAATCCTCAAAAAGACATTTAAACTCAATAATTGATAGACAAAATAAAAACAATATATAAAGTACCGTTAAATAAAAGAAGAGGTTTGGTAGGTGGAATATTGCCAAAGTGGTTCTATTGCCAAAATATTGTTCGGCACCATGGACGCCAACAATGAGAAACTCATTAATGATCAATAACTAGCCGTGTTACACGAAAACGTAATAATAAACCATGCTGTAAAAATTCAACTGAAAGTCATTAATTCGACCATTGCACACATAGACAATTTAAAGCGACATTCGAAGAAAATGAAAAGACAGTAGCAATATTTGATAAAATTAAAGGACAAGGATATTATTTTAATCGTAGATAATATAACTTGGACAAACATTTTACCTTACTTAAAGTAATAACGGACGATCTAATGAGAGACAGCATTGAAACGATTGACTACATAACATATATCAAAGAAGAGATTTTGTATTCTAGAGTAGTGCCAGTAATAAATATTACTAATTTAAAAAAGAAGCGATTATGGGGGATTATCAAAGGAATTATATTTTTCATTCAATTTAAATAGCCAAAAGTAGATGATAATAGAAAAAATTACTAAAATTAATGCTTACTATGATCGTAACAATATTTATACTATATTACGATTCCCTTTAACGACATCACCGATGTATGATATGTGACATCCATACCTGTGTTCCACCATGACAATATATTTGTATCAATAAAAGTAGGTAACGACTTAATAGATGTCCATTTCCATCAATGTAGATTAACTTTAATCTCGGTTCAACTTATTCTTCGTCTTTTTCTAATCTTTAGAACTAGAAAAAGACAAAGATTAAGTTGAATCGAAATTAAAGTTAATCTGCATTGGTAAAAACAGGCCTCAGACAAACACACCTACAGCACGATGACAAGCGAAAACGTAGGGGAGATCGGGACTAATAGACTCATTTTTCAATTTTGAATTTTTACAGACAAAATTAAGAGATTTATCGAAAAAATGAATTCTACACCAGTTACTACATACATTTGACTACCTAATAATATTTTAATAATAAGGGGAAACTGATAACTAATATGAAAATAACTAATATGAAAAACTTTTATAAAAATATATTTTAAACACAAACATTCGCTTCACAGGGCAAACAATACTTCTTTTTGTAAAATTTGTTTATTTCGTGCAAAAACACGTCAAATAAGTCTAGTTTTCGAGATTGGACATGAGGGAACTAAACTTATAATATTTACCATTGAGGAAAATCTCTTTAAAGGAATAAAATTTTGAAGATTATAAGAGTCGTCACTAAATGAATCATACAGTTCCATGTTGTGGTTAATCTACTATCCCCATCCGTTTATTTTTTAAAAACATAATAACAAAGATATACATAAACAAAAAAATCTGTTGGACTTTAAGTAAGAATTACACTTATTATCTAAGTAGAAATCAAATACGATCTCAGACAATCATATACGTAAAAATATACAAAAACTATAACATATACAAAAACTTTAAGAATTAAAATATTTACTTAGGTGTACGATTTTTTAAAACTGTGGCATAACTTCTATTATAGATGTGTCAGACAAGATGTTACAGCGGCAGTCACTGCTGCGTGTTCAAACACGTTTACGCATGTCTCGCGTGTTTTATTTTTAATGTAGCCTCATTAAATGATTATTCTACTTACCCCTATATTCAATTGACCCCGATCTCCCCTATTTATGTGAGCGAAACATACATACATTGTAAAGCGAATAAACAAAAACACTATGTGTGAATTACAAATGTACTTAAACAAAAAGAATCATTATGACAATTGCGATTCACGTCATCACATACATTGTGGATTTTTTCTATCTTAAAATTGTCGTGTTATCTGCTCTGAAGCCTCTTTCCATTGAGGCTGTTAGAGTATTTTGTTTCCAGTGAAATAAAGTATTCAAGGGTTTTCGGGGTCGCTGATTTCAAATCCGGACCCAAAATTTGAAAATTCAAAATGTCTGAACTAATATGGCGGATGGAAATGTTAAAAGTCACTCGATTTCGATGAAATGTAACGTTAAAAGTCCAGTTTCCATAGTCGCAGATTCCGAATTAGAAATTAGAATTTGAAAATGAAAAATGTCTGATTCAATTAAACTGGCGGATAGCAATAATATAAGTGTTCTGATTTTTGCGGTCTTTCAATTTTGGCTATGGCGGATTAAATGTTACGGAAATGCTAAGAGTCCAATTTTGAATTTGAACGTAAAATTAAAAAGTTCAAAATGGTTGTCCAATAATGGAAATGGCGGATGGAAATGTTACGTAAATGTTCAAAGTCTTTTGATTTTATGTAACGCTAAAGGATTTTTGTGTTCGTTTATTCCGAATCCGGACCTCAAATTGGAAAATTCAAAATGGCTAAATATGGCGAACAAAAATGCTAAAAGTCACCCGATTTCGGTGAAATATAAAGTATTTCAAGCCATTTCTTTTGTAAGTTTCAAAATTATAATTGAACGTCTCATGATATTCTTATAAATTATATAAATATGGAAAAATACTTTTTGTTTGGATATATCCTTGTATTCATTTACATATATAAGAAAGAAGAATCTATAAGGTAACAAAAAACTGTAATTTACAATTTTTTGGGGATTTTGATACCAGTTTGTATTTTTTCAAAGATGTTTGCGTTTTTTCTTTTATTCTGGAGGAGGAAACCAAAATTGTTCGAGAAATACAAAATGACGTTTCATCGGTAATTCAGCATCCTCTTAAGAGCACTTTACTCTTGAGAAAGCAATTCTAAGCAATGTATTATTAGATAAAAGAAAAGTGTTTGTTAGTATACAATGCGTTATTTTTAGTAATTTGTTATAAAATTTAAAATCAGACGTGTGCAGGGATTAGTTTATATCATAAGATAAGACCAGGTTAACTCGCTATACCGTATCTGTGAACATTTAATTACAATTTAACTCTGACAAAATGCTTTATATTTAATATTTCTATATTAAAATGAAGTAGAATTAAAATGTGCACTTATTTTTCTGTAAAACATTTTGCTATTTGATCATTACAATATAATTTTGAAAGATATAATTTTTATTGAAAAGTACATATCTATTATCTAATTTTTATATTTATTACTTTTCTATTATGTTTTTATTACTTTAATATCAGTTTATCACAGAGGCAATGTATACCGTGGTATATTGTACTAATTTATCCCACAATAATTTATCCCATATTGTACTAATTTATCCCACAAATACTACAATGCAGCATGTCGTATTTTATTATTGCAAAGAAACTATACAGTGTATAGAACCATTACTGGTATGAAAATGTAAAGAAAGGTTCTATTATATTGATATATTTTAATCATATTATAATAATTAATTGTTTAAAAAATTTGATGCCGAAATTGTGAAAACTGTACCAATGAGACCTGGTCTCCCCTATTATATAGTTTTTAGAATCGCTAATTCCGAATCCGGATTCCAAATTTGAAAATTCAAATTGAATTATTTGATGGATGGAAATACTGAAAGTTCTTTAATTTTTCGAAATGTAATATTAAAATTTCAGAGTCATTGATATCAAAACTGGGTTAAAATATAGCTGAAGCAATATGGGCAGATAGAAATATTATGGAAATGCTAAAAGTCTTCCGATTTCAGCTAAATGTGGCATTAAAGCGTTCATGGGATTGTGAATTTTGAATGCAGCTGATTTTGGATTCAAAATTTGAAAATTAAAAATGGCTGAACTAATGTGACAGATAGAAAAACTATGGAAATACTAAAAGTCTTTCAATTTTGGTGAAATGTAGCGTTATGTAGTTAAAGGATTTTTGGGGATTGTTGTTCCAAATCTAAGTCGAAGTTTGAAAATTCAAAATGACTCAATCAATCAATATTCAGCCATTTTAAATCAATATTCAGCCAGGGCGGATGAAAATGCTAGAAGCCTTCCGATTTTGGCAAAATGTAATATTAAAGTATTACTTGTAGTTTTATTTCAATATAATCATAGAAATGAATAATATAAGAAATATGTTTTATATCACACTCATTTTTTTTCACTTTATATACACTCATGTGTTAATTTTTTTTAAAATTTGTTAGGAATAACATAATTATCGTATAGACTTTCATTCTTTCTCTATACAATTACGATATAATATAACTAAAAACGTATGGAATTACATCTTATTATTATTCCTTATTTTTCATATGGCAATATTTTTTATTAAATTAATAAGTTAACGAAACGATTGTAGGTAAGATAGTTTAAAACAATAGACAAGATGAAATTTTTATATACACAGGACATATTTATTAATATGTAATACGTAATGCATAATATATTAATTGTAAATGAGAGTATGTATTGTAAATTAATTTTACAATACTAGACATATGTAAAATAAAAATTTAAAACAAATTTAATATGAAATGTAACCTTTCCATATTAATAATACAGCCTTTAAAAAAACTATAAAAATGTTACCATATATATCATTTAAAAATATCCAACACTTGATTTACACAATATGTAAATAAAAAAAAAATTATATAACATTTGAAAATTATAATTTCGTTAAGGCTGTTAGAGTCCTAGATTCTAATAAAATTTGGTATTATAAGGTAATCGGAATCACTGATTTCAAAACCGAGTTCAAAAAAATCTTGCACAATATCATAGGATTTTGGCCCTCGAAATTGATTAAATTTTAGTATGTTATAATTCTTGACTCATTGATCAAAAATGTCCATAGGCACAAAGCTTGAAATGACTAGGTTTTTTGTTATAGCCGTTTTATTTTATTAATGTTTCAAAAAATTTCTGTAATAAATTAAAAGATTTTAAGTAACAATATGCTAACCACTCTCAATATTTTCATTCCCACTTACACCCCACTCCACCTCCACTCCACCCCACTCCATCCCCACTCCTATTCCCATACACATACGCCCGCGCATGCATTTTTATATGAAAAAGGTGCATTATATAAAAATCGAAGTTTCGTGTGTGTGTGTGTGTGTGTGTGTGTGTGTGTGTGCGCGCGCGCGCGCGCGCGTGCGTGCGTGCGTGCGTGCGTGCATGTGTGTAATAATACAAACTATAGAAATCAAAGCCTTAAACGGTCTAGCCGGATCTTAAATGCTTGTATGATTCTTGTGTGAATTTATATTTTACGTATGTAGTTTTTAGAAACGCAGGCCGAAATGATTTTTCAGTCTTGAAATGCTAACTCTATTAAACTATCGCAGCAATATCACGAGTTAAATTGATTATCGATTTAACAAATTTTTGATGCTTATTCGCATCTTCGAAATGATCTTAATAATGTTGAATGACATATTAAAATCTGTAAATATATGATCTGCCCAATTCTATGGGCACTTTAGTGGAGATTTTGCACTCGATGCGCCAAGAGTCTTGGAGTTACCGCGCGAACCACACAACACAATCCTTATCGCGACGGAATTGATACAACAATAACACATCATTGCACGAGCATCGCACATAGAATCCTGTACTACATACGCGTCTTCTCTAACGAGTTCCATCTTCCGTAAAACGCACTTCAAATCGTAAACGATGAACGATACTCGTTCTTTATTGCAGTAGTTCCCAAAATCGAGCCACTTGTCCTCGCTAGGCAGTCGAATGGCGCAGTCGTTCATTTTCCCATAATCCATTGCGTGCAACTGCAATTTTTCTCTTGAGCTAAAGTAATGAAGGCATCTATAAATAAAGAAATTATTTTTCACTATTTATTATTAATATTTTTTTTATCATTTTATTATACTTAACGATCGCAGAAATATATTTTGTTCTTGTTCTCAGTAATTCGTAATATGAAATGGGATAGATTCTGATCCACGCAAAGTGGTTGAAACTATTACATAGATCTTGCACGTACAGCATGTTGACGTGCTTCTCCTTTTTATCGCCTGTAAGCCGTAGAGGAAGAATCTGTCCATTTTCGAAGCTACATTGATCGACACAGCATTCAAACATTCAAATTTCAGAATGTCTTTTATTGTCATCGGAAATTCGGTGTCTGCGGACATGATGATCTCGCTCCGTATATTTTTTAGCTGGATGTAGGAACGGCGACTACCGACCACGCGAAGTACGCATTGTATGCACACTGATCACCGCCTTCTTCAGCATAATTTCTTGCGGCACTTCGATGTGGCATACCACGTGCATGGGGATTTAATTTATTCACGTTGACAGTCAAGATGAATTTGCGATAATGCCCACCGCTATCACATTCCTGGAAATCTCTTCCAGAGATACCAACGTGGATTTGATGACGTATCGCTTGTACCATTCGCGCAAAGCGATGCATCGATATATCTCACTGTTTTTTGTGTTTATGCTTTTAACGACATGTCATTCGTCGCAAATTCACCGTTGAATGCGGTGTTCACTTTCACATATATTGTGTCTTTCTGCGTCTCGCACTCGATCGAGCACTACATTGCCATCCAAAAACGGCCGTGGCTCGATGTAGTTCGCATCAATCACCGATCAGAACACGATTCCCGAACGCGATGTCGATCTCTCGCCAGAGAGATCTTTCGTCGTCACTCGCGTTCTCGCCACCAACGTGTACGAAATGTCGCTTCTATTGCGACTTTGCACTCGCGAGTCGCGCGATTCTCGCCACCATGGATTGCCTGTGTCCAACGGCGAGGCGCGGACACGACAGAATTCTTCGAGCTGCTCGATGCACTCGTCGCATCGTTGCAGCCACGCGAAACACTCAACTAGAATAGCGATCTGGACGTACTGCTCCAACAGTTCGCGTTCCACCCGTATACGGTTTTCCATGTCTTTTTTTTCAGATCATGTCGCATTCTTACACGGAGTACTTGCACGTGATTCATTCACATATGTTGCAGCACCGCAGAATATCTAGAATGTTATAGTATTTTAACAGCTTGATATGTTCGTCTACTAAAATACACTCTTCACAATGACGGCATACTTGATTGCGCATATATCACGGAACAGTTTTTTAGAACAGGATTAGCTCCTCGCGGTTTTAATGTGGCATCACTAAATTGTCAGTTATCATCAAATCGACATACTTCTCACTATCCGCGGGAATCTTAATGCGCCTATAGCTACAGATATCTTATTCTCGCTTTTCATCAACCAGTAACACTTTCCCTTTATTAAACCGCAAGTTTTGTACCAAAATCTCTCTTCGAAGTCAACTTCTACCATTTTTTTTCCTAATCACCCGAACCAATATTGCTTTTCATCATCGTCATCGTCATTGACAACGACTCCCTGATTCACGACGCATATACCTATTTCTCAATTGCATAGAAACGAAGCGATCTTCGTGAGGATTCGGCGATATTCGCACGTCTCTGCTCTGTGGATCACAATCTTCATGCACATTTCTCGCGTTCGTTTACAATACTGTTCAGAATAGTTTTTTAATATGTACAAAGTGGCACATATTGCACGAAAATACAATGTACATCTCTGCAATTCGAGCATGACCTGCCATCTAGCACACCTAAAGAATCGGTATTGCTCTTCCTGACAAGATACATTCCCAATATCCATGTCCGACAAATCAATCATGCACGATGCACATACGGAAGAAACATCACCTATTATATAATAACAGTATATTATGCAATGTTTAGTATGAATATTCAGCGCACGGATTTCCAAAGATTGCTCAAATTCCTCTGCGTGATCCGTATTGTATTCACTCAAATTACTGATGCAACCAGTATCATCAGATTGTACTTCTTCATCTGACATCTCTTGGTTCATTATCTCTTCAACGTCTACTTTTATTTCTTCACCTGTCTCATTTATAACATCTGTAATTTATCACAGCTCCGCATTTTCGATATTTCTCGAACACTACATCATCCATGTTCTCAACGTTCGCACGATGGTCAATTATATTTTTCCCATTACTCTTATTACGACCGATTCGGTAGTCTTCCAACGCACCCATTATAGTGCCGCGTGTTTATAACACATTATATGTATATTTCATTTGTGACTTGTCCCTTTGTTTACCCCCCCCCCATCCCCCCATTAGATCATACATTATTTGACTGATCATACGAATTGCGTCACCTATGTTCGGTTTCAGGAGTAGGGATAAAATCGTAACAAAGCTTTCAAATATTTTTTCTCTGTCAAACGAAACAAGTAATAATTAGCGACTGTCTGCTAAGTTAATTATACGTTATCTCACATATTCCTAAATGAGTGCTCTATAAAAATTAAATTAACTACTGTGTTTACAATTTTTATTTTTTATTTAAAACAATTACTTGTGCAACTTAACTTTAAATTACTTAAATTACATTTAACTTACTATATCAACATAATGTCACCAATAATTAAATACAAATGCGATTGCAATTCTTTCTTAGGCAAACAAGAAGATGCTTCAATAATCAATCTTAAAATATGATTCAAATTAATACAGTTCCTATACCAAACTGATCCAGCTATTAAAAATAAAGTTTTTAATAGTTTAGTTAATTGAGGTAAAGTCGAGTCACCAATCTTCAATAATACTTGAAAATGAAAAAAGTTTTGTAAAAAATATCTCATACATAATAATAATTAGATAATAATATTACTTATGTTTATTACAAAATAATAATTTACTATTAGGTGTACAAATAAGTTTCCGCCGTTTTTTATCAAAAATTAAGCATTTGTGAAAGAACGATACATAATGTTTTACTGATGTAAGTCAAAATGTAAGTGCAAGTTCTTTTTGCGTTTGGCACGAATCTTCATTCAATAATGCTTCCAATTCCGCGTCTTCGGTCTTCTGCTACATTCTTTGTCTTCGACGTCAAATTCACCGTTCTTAAATTTTTGAAACCATTCACAACAACTTCTCTCACTTAAGGCAGCTTCTCTCCATGCTTCTACAAGCAATCGATGAGCCTCAGCTGCAGATTTCTTCAAATTAAAAAAGTAAATCAAAAGTTCCCGCAAATTCATTTGAGAAAAATCTTTTTGACGTTTTCTGAATTCATTAATAAGAAGTTTTACTTTACCATAAGAAAACCTCGATAGAAAATTTTTCATATATGCATCATAAAACGTATCTTTAAACCAACGCTTCATACGTTTGACGCTATAATCATCCTGATCCAAATGTATCAATGTATTCCATAATCGATTGCATAATTACAATTTGCTCAAAATTGTAATCTCTGTGTAACTCTCAACTTTCTCATCTGAACATACTTTGAGTCAAATATCAGACATTAGTGGCATCAATAAATTTACATATTTTACAAATTCTTCTATAAATAAGGTTTCTTTTTCACGGTTATCTATAAAGATCGTATCTTCGTCAAGATTAATTTCACAAAATTGAATCGCACTATCGCTATAAACTGGAATATATTTTTTCATTTTCACAAACGGAGGCATAATCGATGGTATACCTATACAAAGTTTCCTGTAGTTAACAAATTTACATTAGTACTTTTAGAATGTAATGTTGTCATTAATTGCGCCACAGGGCTACCTTCATTATGTAACCTGCATATCATATCCAAAAATTAGGTAATATTTTATAACTATCTTTCGCCAATGCACTATTACAATTTTGTACAAGCACATCTAAGAAAAGTAGAGAATCTTCTTTCACATGTGGATCAATGTGTCACTGCACAGTCATTGCACGATATTATATACCATAATTTCATGCAAAAATATCAACTGTTCATTTGAGATAAGGTCAAGAATAAAATTAAGTGCATGAAATGAATTTGTGCGTATTTCTTTCTCTTTATCAAGAGAAATTACGATACCATGTAACAGAATTCAATTGTGAATGTAAAGATTTTAGAGGATTTTGTAACAAGATGTCTTTTAATTGTTTCAAAGCATTTTATCTCACAGTTGAATTGTGATGCCGAAAACGTGGTGATAAATCCTGAAAATACATTTACATAATAATGTACGTACAAGGTCAAATTATAACGTATTAAACAAGGTTAAGTTTATACAAGACAATTCAGTAATTATTGAATTTAGTCTCCTCACCTCCTCGAGGTTGATAAAATTAGACTCATTCGACGAATTTTTGCATTACATAAACAAATGGCAAAAAATGTGTCGCTCTGCCTCGCAAACCGAGTTATTAATTATTAAAGTTGACAGATTAGGAAATCTGTTGCATCGATGACATAGAATGTTAAACAAATTTTCTGCTTTACAAACAAATATTTAACCAAGACAAATACTCTGCTGTAAAAATAAAAATTATATAGAAAATAATTTGTATTCTTAAAGCAAAGAATGTGTTCTTAAAGCAGAGAATTTGTGTAATTGAAGCAGAAAACACTTATTCTAGTTTCAATTACATGTTCTCATATCCTTCTATGCCATCGATGTGACAGATTTTCTAACTTGAATGTCATAAATTTTAACGATTAATATCTGGATCCACGGAATAAAGCGATACATTTTTTTTGCCGGATTCGTTTATTTCATGCAAAAACGTCGAGTAAGTCTAATTTGTGTAATTGCAGAAGCAGAAAATCATTTACGTGTTCCTCTATGCCATCGATGTGACGAATTTCCTAACTTAAACTATCTCACTTTAATTCAAAAAATGTACACTATTTTATCATTAGCCACAGAAAACAGACATGACTATATATTGCCAGCGCCACATTTGCCTCTTGCGCCAAAAATTCCAAAAGGACAAATCCCCCATTCCATATCCAGTGGGATGTTTCTTAATCTTAATATAAAAGTTTTAGATTCGATTTTGCGTCACAATATCTCGGCTCATAGGGCACGTAGAGAAAAAATAAAAATACTTTCATTATATATTTAGAACCAGATGCAATCGATTAAGCACACTTAGAACCTGATCAGTTCAGCCCTTATTGAGGTCCAATAATCTAAATCCCTAGCAACTCGTCGGCTCGCGTAAAGTAGCCATGGCAGTGTCGCTGCGCGTTGCTTAGCGCCGAAACACTCCAGATATCGGTGTTTACGTAAACACCGATTCCGCCGACCCTGGGACCTTCGCCGAGCCTTCCCTCTCTCTCCGTGCTTACAAACCCTCTGCGCCTCGCTCGCCCCTCTATTCCCATGGATTAGAATCCCCATATTTATATTACTTATAACTCATCACCGTGATATTTGAATGAAAACTGACATGAATGTTCGACATCGTAGGTCGTAAAGTATTGTTTATAAACACTGTACGCGTTATATGTCGAACCATAGCTTAGCCATAACACATACGTACGCAGCAGATTTTCAAACTCGATTTTCTTGAAAACTAATTATATAGTTTTATTCTGTATATTTTTTTTTACATTTGTTAAATGTTTACCTTTACACAGTCCGTTCCAAATGACTTTTCACCAATCTCGATGTTGATCTTGACCTTTAAGGAGGTCATTGATTTTTTTCATCGCTCATCATTTATTAAAAAGTTATAAACAGGACAATTTTTATCATTTCAGGTGAAAGTTGTGCGCCCTCAAACAGGGAGAGAGGAGGGGTGAGAGTCGCTTCGCGTGGAAAGTGGTGCACTTTCTCCTTGGAGGCACTTTCACTTAAAGTGATCCCCAGCCCACCTTCACCCCCCCCCCCTCCCACCGCACGTTTTCGCTTTCACCAAAAAAAAATACTGACTACGTATTGAAATATACTGACTATGTACCTTATGTTTAAAAAATGTGTACTATTTATAAAAATTATTTTGTTTATAATAAATTCTTAATAAATAACAAACAACGGAAAAAAATCACCTCCTTGAAGCTCAAGATCAACATCAAGATCAGTCATTTGGGATAGGCTATGTAAAGATAAACATTTATCTTACTTTTTTATAAGGATTCACATCGTGTCCGCTTTTATATGTTATACGGATCGTATACTATACAGAGTGTTCCAAAAAGATCGGGACACCTGAATATTTCAGAAAATAAGCTTTACAGAAGAGTGTTTCAGTCAAAAGTTGTAGGATTCAAAAAGCTCTATTTACTGATCTTATCAGTTTGACCTTGGGTAATGTCAAGATCAGATCAAGGTCATATCGATTTTTTTAAATGGAACATTATTTTTTATTCCAGAATCTAATATCTGATATTAAGAATTTTTTATAACACTACAATAAAGTTATTTGTTATAAAATATTTTTTGAGTTATGAGACTTAAAAGTCACAGTACCGCCACATTAACATTACGCAAGATGTTCGACAGCTAAAACCTCTTGAATTTTATTCAGGATCATGCCCTAGATAATATTTATCAAGATTAAGATCATTGGAGGTTTAATAGGATAAGATCGCCTATTATGGGATAGTCTCCTAACATGAGATAATGGAGTTTATCTTAAACTAATAAGCGCATATATTTGGTTGTATTATAAACTTTTTATTCTTAGTGTAAAACCTGTTTAGTAGAAAATTCATTATCAAATCATGCGTGTAGTCGTTGGAAAAAAAATTTGTGAAATTGGATGTTGTCAAATTTTAGTGAGATTAGACACACTTTAAATCTCATTTTATTATTTAAAAATAAATATTAGGTAATAAAGTTTGCATGATAGAGTAAGATCATATTGATAGGAAAACACGTGATATAATGATTTGTTTAACTGTAAAGATTAGATTTGGTAATCATCCGCAAGGCGTATAAGTTGTAATATGAGATACTCAGGGTATTCCTAGATAATATGAGAGCATCTAAATAATTCAATATCCCAAAGCATACTATCGAATGATATGTTAAAAATGATTCTATTATTGTTGAGATTTCTCACACATATACTTACATGCACACATCAAAAAATTACATAATTATTACATATAACATTTAAATTTTTTGTTCTTTTTATGTAATATAATAAAAATGTGTATGAAAAGCTCTTTTTCTTTTCCTTAGTTTCCTGTTATGGGATACTATCTCATAGGAAACCCTTCTATCTCGTATTAGGAACCCTTTTTGAATGATCAAAATCGGCATTTAATAAAAAATTTCACATACAACAAAGTATAGTTATTATCGACTGTTAATTTTTGGTGATAAAACTTAAATATATTTTCCATAAATTTGATATGAAGATAGATATGTAGCTCACGGCAGGATCGATGACTATCCACCTCCACCTATCCGTGTCCCCACTTTCGCCATTGTTATACAGAGGGAGGCAGATCCCTGTTCGGGGACTTTGGGCCCGTGTCCAACGCCTTCTCCTAGTCCGATCGCGGCGCGGAGTTGAAGGAGAGAAATGGAGAGGGATTGTTGGCACATACCTCCTATGCCCGAAGGTACAGACCTGAGTGACTGCAACCCAGGGCCCGGTCTACTCGCCCTGCCTCACATCGTGGAGATCTATTTTAGAATAATGAGAGTGATAGCGGTCACTCGACAAGTCTATGGCGGTGTGACCTTCGGAGGTTGCGCCTCCTCAGCGCGTCACCCTTCGGTTAAATAGAAAATAAAAACAGGGAAAGGGTGATTCTTGCTTCTGTGGAATTTGTCCTACCGGGTCCGCCTGCCAATCGCACTACCCGTTTTCCCGCTTTCGAGTTTTTTTAACATGGAAGGAGGAAGGCAGACCTCCCTTTGGCCAGAGATGGTGATTTCAGATCCTCGCATCCAAGTAGTCCTATCCATATCCCTGCCTTCGGTTTTACAGCGTAGGCATTTCTCCTGGCTACTAAGCTCGAGCCAGGAGAAGACTCCTGTTCGACCATCATAGTGGTGGCCTCTGCCCATGTCTCTGTCTCCGATTTTGCGGACATATCTAGGATAAATCCGCAAGGAGGAGGTAAATCCCCTTTTTCCGCCGTGGCAGCTTTATCTGTGTTCCTGCCTCCGGTTCACTTCGAGAGCTATGGAGAGGCAGATCCATGTTTTGGATGGCGTCAACCTCGGAAAAGACTTTTGCCTTTTACCACACCTTACGCTGCCGCGCTGCGCCTACCTCCGCACAATCTTCTCCCCTATGTGACCATCCTCCGTGTTTTTACAGGGGCGGGGGGGCGAACCCTGGCCATTTGGCCTACCCGAATTCATCCTCCGTGTTTTTGCAGGGAGATGACGCATCCCTGACTATTTGGTCTACTCGTGTCACATGTCCGTGTTTTTATATAAGGGTGATGTGCATTCCCTGTCAGTAGTATGTCGGACTTGGGAGATGTCGCATCTCCTTCGCTGCATCTCCTTCCATGCTCCATTTGACTTACCCGTTATAATGCCTATAGGTTTTTATACAAAGGAGGAAAGCAATCCTGTTGATAGAATAGTGAGGTTCGGGAATGAATCCGTTTCCTTCATCCTTCGTCTACCCGATCACGACACGAAAGTGCTTACCCACGCCGACGTCCCTTCCCCTTTGTGCGCACGAATAGCTCAACCGCATCTCCTATTGTCTCCCGAGGGAGCAATTTTCCCACCTATCCCCTACTTTCATACGCCCAACGGAACGCGATGAGCCCAATGTTCTAGTGTACGTTCTCTTTTCAACGGAACCCGATGGCGCCTCTGACTGAGGCAGACCGGAGTGTTTACTGTATCCAGTGACACCGCAGGTAATCTACTCGCGGGTATACCCTTGGCTACCCGAGACGAGAATACTCGCCCGGTTCAGGCGCCGAAACTCCAAAGAGCTCCAGCGAAGGACTCGGTATGTGGGTGACATCGTCCGAGTAGAGTCCTCTCACCACGTCAAGGCACACCCTGGAGGGAATAATAACCCTAATGTATCAGATAACCATGTACTATGGGTATACATATAATAACCTAACTCTTTTTTTTTGTAAGGGGGAAATGCCTACGCATACTCTCGGTCCTCAGGAACGGAATCGAAGATTTTGTGGGACTTGCACCTATTAAAACCCTCGCCGGTGTCTTTCTTTGGCTCTTAACCGAGAAGATATTGGGCACGCGTGCAGCATTCTTCCAGTGTCTCCCCGAGCCCGCTGCCCGCAGGCAACTCCCGGGGAATCACTTTTAGCTGGGACTTGCCGGGTGTCCATATAACTTAAGCCGACCTCTTGGTCCGAGTGGAGGGAAGAGGTGGGAAATATCGCTCCTTCAACCCTGCTCCTCTCAATGACTTGTGAGGGGGGGGAAGGAGGTGCAAAGCCCGGACTGAGTTCCTGCTCGATCCAGAAACCCCCACGTCCCGTGATAAGTCTATGAAATCACCGCGGGACTCCTTTAAGTCGTCACGAATTTCATGATGACTTTCTCTCCCGCCGAGATCGCGAAGCGAAGGGTGCTTAGCAATTCCCTGCCCCGCACTACTATCACCGCGCACGCTTGCTGCTGACGAGGGGCGGGACGCGGTTGGACGCCCGGTAGGTCGGGAGTTCCCGGGATGAATTGATCTCGTACGACTACGGCGATGACTTCTGCGGGGAGGAGAGGGGAGGCTCCCGGCTCTTCTTCCTGCGTTGCAAACGGCCTGTGAGGGAGATGCAAACGTCCTTGGACGACGTTGTCGCCTCCAGAGAGTTCCCTGTTACCAACACAGCCGCGAGGAGTCCCAGGGGACGCCTATGCAGCAGGTATTCCTGTCATCTCTCTGTCAACCTCAACCGCATCTTTTTCTTCTTCGCTTTTATCACGCGGGGATCGGGAGTAATGCCACGGATCCGGATCTATTTCAGCCAAGTGTATGACTCAATCCAGCCCCAAGCCAATATGTCTGCCGGCAGGACCCCACGAGGACAAGCGTGTCAATGTCGTCCTGTACGTACAGGCGACTCAGAACCAGTTTCCACTGCGCCCTGTATAACAGTTGACGGATACACAGATCGGCCCTCGTCCTGTGTTTCCAGATCAGGGCTCTACAGGAGCCCCACCAGCACTACACGCATGTACAGACAACGCGCCGCGGCTTCAAATTTGGCATCAGGCCTCCCAAAGAGTTAACCTGCTTGCATACCTTGGGAGACAGGGACATAAAGTGTTTCCTGAATCCCCACTGACCATCCAGCAAAAGGCCCAAGTATTTTAACTTGGACCTTACCTCCACTCGGAAGGAGCCCATTCTGATCTGGGCTCTGAGAGACGCCCCGTGCGTTCCGTCGTGCATGTACACGCACTCTATCTTCTGGGGCACTACCCTGAGCCCGATCCTCTCTATATTACGCACCGCGCAAGCCACCGCGATGTTCGCGATGGCGATCGTATCTCTCCAGTTTGTTCCCTCGGCTGATATAAGTATATCGTCGGCGTAATATATGACGTGGCACCCGAGGAAGAGTGATGCGGAGTATGGAACCTATAGACTATTTCCATAATCAGAACTCAATACGGATCCCTGTGTCTACATGACTTCCCCGTGCTACAGCGGAGTCCATTCTTATCACCGAACTCCAATATCCTTCTCCGGAAGTAATCCACGACCGTGCAGATCAGATAGGGAAGCACTTGGTGATACTCCAGCGTCCCCACTATCTGTCCCCAGGAGAGGGTGTTGAACGCGTTGGTTATGTCTAACGACACTGCAACTATCACCCTCCCCCTTATCCACTATGGATCTCACAATCAGGGCCCTTACTTGACGAATCACATTGATTATCGAGACTCCTGCAGAACCCGTATTGGCCGGAACTTAAGTTCAGCCCCTTTCGAATCAGGTACTCGATGATTCGGCCGGCAAGTATTCACTCGAAAATTTTGCCGGAAAAAATATGAGACTCAAGCAAGCAAATCGACCGATAAGCCGAGGATTCCGGGTTCTCTTCTTGCGCAGGAGGATCAGGATCGCCTTTTCCAAATTGAGGGGAATCGCCCCTATTTGAGACAACTATTGTATAGTTGTCTTAGGGGCTCTCCTATCTCTTCGGAGGCCAAGGCCCAAATCTTCCCATGGACCCCGTTTGGTCCCGGGGCCCTTAGGCGGCCCTTCAGTCTTTTGAAAGCCAGGGCCATCTTCTCCCAGGTCACCTCCAGTTCCTCTCGGTCGGATCAGTGTCCGGGGGATCTCCTTCTCTCTATGGGGAAAGAGGGTCCCCACCACTGTCTCCAACTGGGGGTCAATGCATTCTGTGATCGGGGGTGTCCAGGATCGCATTTTGTTTAGGACAATCCTGTATGGATGCCCTCAAGGATCTTTGTCCAGGGAGGAGATTAATTCCTCCCATGCCTTGGCCTTTCTGATCGCTTTGCGTAGAGCCCGCGCAATCAGACTGCAAATGATCGCGCAACATGGTCATTTGTAACTCGTAATCAATCGCAATAGTCAATTACAACGTGGTCATTTGCAACACGTGATTAATTGCAACGTGGCTATTTGCAACGTGACCAATTGCAATGTGGTCAATCGCAACGTGGTCAATTGGGACGATGATCAAATGAAATATAGTCAAATGTGGGACGCTCCCTTTTGAATTTCAGTCGACAGATGGCAACCAGAACCTTCTTTTTTATTTAATAACTCTTTAACAAACAACGATCAATTGCTAAAACTGACCGATGATCATTCAGGATCATGATAATGACAATATATATCAAGGTCATCATCATCATCGGAATTGAATTCCCTATTTCATTTCTAATAATGTTTTAACGTATGACGGGTGTGACTGCTACCTTCCGAAGGTTACTCGATGTCATAACGTGAAGGATGATTCATCGGAGGTGAACTGTCCATTTTAATTTTTGTAACTTTTTAATAATCAACGAGCGACTGCCAAAACTTTTTGATGTACTGGTGAAAATTTTTTTTCAAAATGTTTCATACAATTTTTTAGAATTTCTATATAATTTTTCAGAATTTCTATATTATGTTGTAACTCTTAAATTTTTTGTATGAATTGAAATACTTCTCAGAAAAGCTATACCTTTTCTTAGAATTTTTTATATATGTTAATTATGAAATATCGTAAGATTTCGAAGATTTTTTGTAAGTTTATAATTTCTGTTAAAATATTATAAAATCTAAAAAATATTTTTTAAAAATTATGGAATGAGAAATTTCAGAATATTTCAGAATTCACTTGTATGAAAAATTCTGAGAAAAGATGTAAACTTTCCGAATATTTTTGTATTTCTGAAAAATGTTCCTATTCATATAAAAATTATGAGAAAAATTTTCACTAGGCTCGTCATAACCTTGACAATATACATCAAGGTCAAGGTTATCGGATTTGAATTTCTTATTTTGTTTATAATAACGTGCGACGACTGATTGCTAAAACCACAGACTTCTACAAATAAATTGCCGATTTTGCCTCCATGTTTGAAGACAGCACTAGGCAACACTATATTTGTATTCACTCACTCTCATTTCTCTAGAGAAATCACGCAAATGATAACATTAGTGTTTTCACATAAATTCACACGATACTCACAAACAGAACGCATACATACGTATATAGGAATTAAAATAAGGACAGCTCGAAATCAGGTTAATTTCTTTTTAAGATATCAGCAGTCTACGAGAGTGAATCAAATATAAACCGGATTTATTTTTGTACGTGCCATGAGGTGAACAAAGAGGGATGCTAAGAGGGCTTCTAAGCAGGGATGCCTGAAGGAGATTCCCCCCCCCCCCGCTTCCCCCGTAGATGACCCCACACTACTGCTCCTTTAATCAGTACACGTCAGAACAAGAGTACCCCTCTGTTGCGCAACGGGTTTATTATCAAGTTTCTTACAGAGGGCGTAAAACTATTTTAAGCCTTGTCAAAATTTTGACATGCCGCATACTACTGCAAACTTTTGGACGAAATAAATCTTGCATATTGTCGGAAAAGACGCGAAATTCCAATACGAGATGTTATCCTATTGTACGATAATGCCCAGCCCTATACAGCTGCCCAAACAAAAAATTGAGAATTTGTTACACTGGAACACCTTCCACTTGTCGCCTTGCGATTATCATTTGTTTGAATCACTAAAAGAAGTACTTGAAGATTTGATAACGATGTTACTGTCGAAGCGTTCTTGCGGAATCGACTAGTGTCACAACCACCTTTATTTTACGATAGCGGAATAAAAAACTACCTATTTGTTGGGAAAAATGTGTTTCTAAGTCCAGAGATTATGTATAATAGAAATAACTTTATACGTTTATTTTTATAGTGTTTCAATAAATTAAAAAAAAATAAATCTGGTTTATCATCCTCGCATTTATATAAGTCTATGGCTAAAACCTTTCTAAGATCATTCGAGGTCATGACCTTCAAAACGTATGTAAAGATCCTGATTGTTGGAGCTGAGTTGTTCGTTTTAATAATCTTTTAACGATCAACAAGCGACTACTAAAATTCTTCAAAAGTCACTTAGGGTCATGACATCAACAATATACGTCATCGAAGATGAGTCTCATATGAATATTTTCGTATACTGAGCAGTAGCTAAAATCTCGCGGTAGCTAAATGTTATTCGGAGTTATGACCTTCACAACGTATGTCAAGATCGAGATCATCGGAGTTGAGCTGTCCATTTTACTTTCACTTTCTAACTTTTTAACGATCAACAAGTAACTGCCAAAATCCTTTGAAAGGCTCTCGGGGTAATAATCTTGACAATATACGTCATAGTCAAGGTCATCGGAGTTGAATTCTGTATTTCATTTTTAATGACATTTTAACGTTCGGCAAGTGACTACTAAAACTTTTCGAAAGTTGTTCAGTGTTATAACCTCCATAACGTATGTGAAAGTGAAAATCATCGATGTTGAATTGTCCATTTTGCTTTTAATAACTTTTTAACGATAAACGAGTAAATACTGAAACTTTTCAAAGATCACAATGTACATCAAGATTATCACCATCGTACTTAAATACCATATTGCATATTAAACATTGAACTTCGTTCAATGAGCGATAAATAAATTCTTGTAAATGTCGAGATTATGACTTTAATAAAATACGTTATCGGAGCTCAGTTGTCTTAGTTTTTAATAATTTTTTAACGTATAAGTAAAAAAAAACGTACGAGTAAAACCTGCAAATGTCATTCAGGATCATGGTATTACTTTAACGACAAGAAAAAACGAGAAAATAACTATTAACAACTGTGTGATTTGCGTATTAACTGCGGTACTGGCACTGCTAATACCATAGTCAAAATGCAAATTCAGCTAGAAATGTAGCAGGAAAACAAGTATCGTGTTGCAGATTTAAGTTAAGTAACAATTACAGATTAAAAAAAGGAATAAAATTAAGTAAAAGTTACCGAAAGATAATTCTAACTGTAAATTATGTCTGTACTCATAGCTAGATCTTAAAGCTTCTTTAAATTTAAGATTTCTTCAAATTTAATTTCATATGCCTTATGAATTATTGGTCTAGTTATTCGATATATTTAACTGATAAACAGGCCACCCAAAGTTTAAATTTCTATAATTAAAAATCTTTCCATAGTTCTTATTTTATAAATCATCTGACTGAATAACTATTGAAAAGGAACATTTTATACAATTATTTGTATGAAAAATACAAGAATGAGAAGTTAAGTTATTACATATTAAACTTTTCAAATATTTTTAAGTATTTCTGAAAAATGTTCCAATTTACTCTCCTCCCTGCTTGGAGCCGCACGACTCCTAGGCAAAGCGACTCTCATCCCCACCCTCTCCCCCTGCTTGGGAGCGCACGACTTCCACGCGAAGCGATTCTCATTTTTTTGTTTTTACAGCAATGATCTTGTGGAAACACTAATGTACTATTCGACATGATTATATTGTACATTTGCTTTGGTGGTTATCATTTGTATTTACAAATTTTGATCGCGCAGTCTTAGTCAGTTCTTCAAATTGTAAGCGTACAGTTGCTATTTCTCAATATATTAGTAATAGTACAGTGATTGTATTATGTACGAATTCACGAATTTTTGTACTTAACTCTTTGCGGCAGTGTCCCACATATATGGCACCTTTTTAACTTCAGTTTTTTAAGTGTTTCACACAGTTTTCAACATATTACAACATATTGATAACGAAAAGAACATTATCAATTTTGTAGAACATTAATTGTTATAAAAAGTCGTGGAAATATTAGGTGTACAACTTTGCTTCCGCCGTTTTCCTATAGATGGCTTTAGGTAAGTGATGGTCGAAATAAATAGATCATAGACGTCATACAATAAACTTGGGCATCTTTCAACATAACCCCATAGAAACATTAGTCGATTTGTGTCTGCATTTCAATGCAGTTTAGTCCGCTCTATCTACACAAAAGAGCTTTACAAAAACTTATGGAACACCCTGTATTATTTCTTATTACTTCGAATTATTTTTTATTTATTATTATATATATTATTTCTTCCACTGTGCCCTTCAATAATTCAATTCACACTTCACTAATTTACATATGCTGCGCGTTCGTATTTACGTGAAGATGAAAAGGAAGACGAATTATAGAGATAAGTATAACGAAACGTTTCGGTTGACGTATTATAAACTTCGGAAAATAAAATTGGGATTGTCTTGTAAATTATGCAGGTCGTCAGAGCGAATAAACAGTATGAAATTACGGAAATATTTAAACTGCAATAAGTGTAGAGCATTTAATTATTTAAAGGTTGGCTTTCAATTAGGCGAGCCATTCTATCACGTAAACTAAACTTGTTTCTTCATTTTAATAAATGAACTTTTTTAAGGTCACACATATCGAATTGATTATTAATGGACGCACTGCACGCCTGGCACGTTATTTAACTATGTCCCCCATAGTCGGAGGAAATCCGCAATTCACAGGCCCCTCAGCTGAGAACACTGCGAAATTCGCTCCAAATTATTACATAATCGCGCGTAACACACACTCGAGCAATCTGGGAACGCAATTGACATAATATACGGCGATATGTCGGTCGTGTTCATAGTTTCACATAATGATAACGTATCAATCATCGGATTAATTCAGCCTCTTTAAGGAATTTTTGCTGTCAGGTTTTCACTATTTTGGAAACTTAACAGCAAAAACTATTTTCTATGTAACGAATATATATATATATATATATATATAGATAATAATTTTTTTTAATTATGTCTGTTTGACTTAGTTTTAATAATTAAAAAAATAAATATACAGAATTAACATAATAATCCCTAAAAAATATACGAAGAATGTCATCGAATATCTTCTTTTTAATAAGTCATCGTTTGAGAATCATTTAATTGTTATTTTGATATTTCTAAGGAATCAATTTAGTTTTGAATAACAAATCTTTGGTATTAACCACTCAATATTCGGAAAAGGATTGAAATAAATTCGTTTAGTCATTGCTGAATCCAAATTCTTGATTTTTTTAAATCCATTTCAATCTAATTCAAATATAAGCAATGTTTGAATCCATTTTAATCTATGACGCGGGATTGAAATTACGGAATTTCTATTCCTTTCAATCGAAAAAAAGTTTTACAGAAAAAATAAGCCATGCAATTCATTTTAATCCATGACATAGGAAAATGACATAATGCTTATTCTTTCAATGCAAATTTGAGAATTTCAAATCCATTTTTGTTCATAATACGAGATTGAAAAAAAAGTAAGTCTTATTCTTTTCAATAAAAAAGAATTGTTTAGGTCGTGAATTCATTTTAATTCATTACACAGGATTGGAACAAAGTTTTTCTTATTTCAACAAAGATAATTTCGTATTTTTGGAAATAAACTGGCGATAGCTCTGATGAAAATAAAAATCAGAGCATAAGTCAAATATAATGGGACAGTAACAGAAGCGTAAACGAAATTTCTAGGAGGCAAAAATTGGAACAATGAAATATAAAAGAAATAGTTCTTTTACATTTTGATGACAAATTTATTATATCAATTCTTATTTATTTTTAATATATAATATCAACATTTTAGTTACTTTTTTCAGTCATCTTCAAGATAATCAAGATAATTTATATATTTAAAAAAATATATAAATTACAAATTAATTAGCCCGTTAATGAACAATAAAAATGTTGTTTACAAAATATCATGTAAAAATGATGCAACCTATGTGGGGCAGACAAAAAGAAAATTAAATACGAGAATCTCAAAATATAAAAACCAATTATATATAGAAACAACACAAATCAGCTATCGCTGAGCATGGGTTGCGTCAAAATCATCAAATTGATTGGGAGAATGTAAAAGTGTTAGATAGAAAGAGGTATTTAGAAAAAAAACTAGCATAGAAATGATACAGATAAAATTACAAATGAACGCGGTTAATCAACAGACTGTCGCTGAATCAGACTCTTTCATTATCGCTATGTATCGATCCTTAATCAGATTTGTAATAACCCACACAAAACATGAATGACTGTTTGTCGACTTATAGTCTTTTTCCAGTCTAGATGCCATCCAGACTATATGCCGACTATGAGTCAACTATAAGTTGACTATTTGCTGACTATTAGTCGACTATATTTTAGTCCACTGTAAATTGACTTAAAGATGACAAAACTTTATTCTTCACGCACGCTCGTACCACCCACGCACGCACGCACACCATGCACGCATACCATATTGAGAGCTTTGGAAAACATTGTAATAAATTTTTTTTTCATTAAGTATTTTTTGAGTTATGAGGCTTAAAAGTCATAGTATGTGCCGGCATTAACATTAACTAAGGTGTACTGGCAAGACCTGAGGTGAATCCGGCTGGTGAAGATAAGACCCGAGATGGATCCGGTCGGAAGACAAGAAGAGTGTTTATAATGTAGTAAAAAATGCTCATATATTTTTTTAAAAATTAACACAATATCATGGCTTATTTTGAGCTTTAATTAAATTAACTTTGAATCAATATAATTAACAAATGTTTCGGCTTACAAAGTGCTTCCTGTGCTACAACGCAGAAATACAATCTTAAATTAATAAAGAATAAAGGATACAATGAAAATTTAAAAACCATCAATGATGAAGTGTCAAGATATAAAAAAATATATAAAAATATTTTAAAAATATAAAAAAAATTTCAAACATCAATAAATGTCCCTCCAGATGACAATAAGGTAGAAACATTTGGATACTTCAGTCAATAGTAGATTAATTATGTTTATAAAGATAGATTTGCCAAATTCCTCGGTTGAGATCGAGAATCCAGTTTATCACAGACTTGTATCATACGATTTGAGAATTCTTTAGTTACGAGTATTTTATGATATTCTGTAGAACAAATAAATTTATTAAGATAATATATTATTAGTGAGAGTAAGAGGTACAGAATCAAATAATAACTTACGATAATTTATATAAAATACTGTAATCTAAACTCTCAATCAAAGATTCAGTTAAGTACATTAAAGATATTGATTGTTGCTCATTTGAAAATTAATTGATGTGAAGTATATCCCCTATCATTTCTGACATTCATCGATGATTTGGAAGAGAGAGTGTTAAATTCTTTACAATTTCAGGTTTCTGCATACTTTAGATATATTGATGATGTCTTTATGATTGCACTTAAGATAAGGTCACTCAAATTTTAAATTCATTTAATGAACAACATAATAGACTTAAATTCACTATTGAATATGAGGAAGATCATTGTCTGAATTTTTAGGATCTATCGGTCATCAATAAAGACAATACTAACATTTTAGATTGGTGCCATAAAAAGACGTTCTCGGGCAGGTATTTATCGTTTCATTCGAATCATCCCGCATGTCATAAGATAAGGATCATATAGTTTAGTTGATAGAACAATTTTATTATCAAATTTTACATTCTATAATAAGAACATAGAATTTATAATAGAAAATTTAAAGGATAATGATTATTCTTTAGGAACGATTTTTTATTATATTAACAAAAGGATCCAAAGTCTGACTTGTAGAAAATCCATGATGGTTAATAACACCAGCTCAGATAATGTTGAAGTTTTGAAAGAGATAATGATTTTCCCATATATAAGATCTATTTCTAATAAAATTACTAAGTCTATTAATAAATCCAAAAACATGATTGGCTATAAGTGCTTAAACATGTTCAATAAATTTATCAAAGTTCATAAAGATAAAAATCGACATGACAAAAATAATAATATCACATATAAAGTAAATTATAATAACTGCAATGCATCGTATGTTGGCCAAACGAAGAGACAATTGCAGACAAGAATTAAAGAACATCGTAGTAATATAAAATTAGACCAGTCCAAATACTCAGTAATTTAGAAACATATCACGGAAACTAATTATAACTTTGATTGGAAAAAAGTTAGTATTCTTGATTTCGAAAAGAATTATCGTAAAAGAAATATTTCTGAAATGATACATATTAAAGAACAAAAAAAAGGTTTAAATTTAATGAAAGATACTGAGTTATTGGATAACTTTTATTTTAACAACTTAACGATATACGAGAACATAAATGTTCACAGTTTTGAACAGACTTGTTTTTACATTTTTATTGACTTACTTTTATTTGACCTACTCCTACTACTTCACATCAATTAATTTTCAAACGAGCAACAATCAGTATCTTTAATGTACTTAATTGAATCTTTGATTGAGAGTTTAGATTACAGTATTTTACATAAATTATCGTAAGTTATTATTTGATTCTGCATCTCTTATTCTCACTAATAATATATTATCTTAATAAATCTGTTTGTTTTACAGAATATCATAAAATATTCATAACTAAAGAATTCTCAAATCATATGATACAAGTCTGTGATAAATTGGATTCTCGACCGAGGAATTTGGCAAATCTATCTTTATCGATAAACATAATTAATCTACTGTTGGCTGAAGTATCCAAATATTCCTACCTTATTATCATCTGACGGGATACTTATCGAAATTTTTTTTTATATATTTTTATATTTTTTATATTTTGACACTTCACTATTAATAGTTTTTAAATTTTCATCGTATCTCTTTGTGCATT